>NW_027526295.1:233458785-233548785 GCF_048455015.1 Haemaphysalis longicornis | reverse complement strand
ACACAAGAGATTGAAATTAAAGCGTGAGCAAGGGATATTGATCTATCGTGACTGCGTGGTCCGGGCAGCTGTTTCTATCAATCAAGACCGATGGCGCCGAAATGGCGGCTAACTTTTTTTCTTCACGTGGTCAACTTCTATCGGCAGACAGTAGGCGACAGGGATAGATTTACATTAGCCGGTAAGCCTTTGTTTTGCAGAGATCGCCACGCGACATAAAAAGGAGACTTCGTTTTCCTCCGCATGTTCGGCTACACAAGGGAGCAGTGTCCCCTCCTCTGATTAATGTCCCTGTCATAGGGCCATAACAAATGACATCAAGATGGAATCCCCTTCAAAGTTCCAATCTCTTTCCTATAGCACGTGCTGCCTAGAGAGAGAGGGAGGGGGAAATATAGCATCATAAAAGCATTGCTATGCGCGATAGGTTGAGTGCATTCTATTCGACTAGTTCACACATAAACAGAAAGACTGATCTAAAAAGGTGCCAAAAGTGTTCAGAGAATGTGGCCACAGTACGGCGGCTTTATATCTAAAGAATACACGTCTGGCTGAACTCTTAATTGCCGCATTGGGCTTTTTAAATTCCACGGCATTCCATGCTGAGACAAGACCTCGACGCCCTCTCTTCCTACAGATGCTTATAAATTTTGTGATTTAATCTTGATCCACTTGTTGGACAGTTACAGCATTATTTGGAATTACAAAACAGCCTAAATTCATAACCAGCAATGCTCTACCAAAGTTAAAATACTTTGAGGACACAAACCTTGGCATAAGTTTCTGATCAAGAGAAAAATATATCTCTATCATTTTATCATATTTTTAATTCGATGATCGCTTGCGATAACGTGTTTTGAGCTGCTTTTCGTCTGCGCACGCTTGAAAGGGCTTGCCTACAACTTAACTACAGGCATCGGAGGAAATGCCTAGATGCCCTCGCTCCAGCCTACCTTAAGTGCCACAACGTAGTTTTTCTTTGTTAGACGTTGAAGCGGCTATGTCTTGGCATGGCGACAATGGCTCGTCCGATGAACAGAGATGGTGCTAGTTCAGAAACCTAGTTTTCGCGCTGTTGCAAGTTTTTTTTCACGGTGATGTGGACGACCTTTGCATAGGAAAAATAAATTATTGATGTTGAACAATAATTTTGTGATCAAAATAAAAGTTAACCCCAGTAACTGTCCCACAAGCGCTCTCCCGAGCACATTGCCTGAACTATTTAATTGGGCTATTATACACTGAGTGTTCATGTGCTTCTCATAAATTCAACCTCAGGCCACTCTTTCTTGGCAAGTGATTACAGGGTATTCGGCTCAAACAAGCATCAACTCAAACGAACATATCTGCGTTGGTAAGCTTTTCCTGTTTTCTTTGTGACATTTTCGTAAAGGCATTGCGCATTTTCGTCCGCTTCCAAGCACCTTTTATTTTATTAAGGACCCGTTTATCCCGTAACTAAAAAAAACAGCGTCATCAGGTAGATTACCTCTTCCCGGGTTTCCCCTCGATCGCTCTTGAGCTTCCATTTTGCTTCCTGTCCGGAGGGGAGTGAAGCTGGACAGCTCGCTACCGCTGAAATAGTATCAAGCACAGTTGATGCGCTGTGTAGAGGTTGCCGGTGCCTGGTAGGGGTGCTTCTCTGCAAGCAAGAATAACTTGTCTTTAATTCTACAAGAAAGTGCACATGTCGAAATGAACTCAAAAAGAAGTAAATGCGATGATCGTTAATTCACATTTTGAGTGAAATGAAAGTTTTTTTGAAAATTGAAAAGGGCGTGCTTTGTTACATTTCTTGCTGAGACCACATCATGAGATAACATTCTTTCCGTCAGGGGGTACGCCACAGTGTTGTAGAAAACTGCGCTGCCAGGAAAATACATGACCAAATGCAGTCCAAAAACATGCAGTCGGCTGCTGAGTGCGGTCAGGAATGCGTATCGGTCACGTTCTTTTTTATTTCTTGCTTATCTTACCCGGTAGCATTTTCTGCGGCGTAGTTTTCTGTAATGCCGCAACAAATCGCACACGAGCAAGCTTTTATAAACCTAGAAGCCTAAATTTATTTGCATTCCATTTTCGTATTTCGCGCCATTTCGGTAGATCATGCCATGGTTATCACGCAATGCAGGGTCTCCACATACTAAAGAGTATGAGTGGGCCAGGACACGTGCAAAACGTTGGACGATGATTACGTGTTTTTTGCGCCACACGTCCAGGTTTGAAAGCCAACGCTTCCACTCCTTCTGGCCTGAAGCCCCTGGCTTCTACGTCGGATTTCAGCACTCAAGAATGATGTGATGTAAATAAATAAATAAATAAATAAATAAATAAATAAATAAATAAATAAATAAATAAATAAATAAATAAATAAATAAATATAAAACTAAAAATACAAGTGAACAAAAACAGCTTTAAGAAAAAACGATAACAGTTGTACCTATCTTAGGCATGTACGCATCGGCCCCATGGTGCAAAAACCGAAGGCTGTTAATAAAGGCTTAATATTTGCTATTTTTTTTCCTTCTCGGGAGAAATTTTCTCGGAAAGCGCGGACGGTTTGCGTCATTCAGTACCGTCTCCGATTCTGCTGTATTTATCCCCCAAGTCAGTTAATCTCGAAGTTGAGGACTCTTCCGAGATTTGGCCCCCTTTTGCTTCTGTGTCTGAATTTGAGCTCGGCCGCCGCGAAATTGCCGTCCCTCGACGCTTCACACACAAAGTCAAACCCGAAATCCGAAACGCTTGACCAGGAGACGAAGAGGGCAGTTGGGGGTGAAAAGTGCCGTCCACGCACTTTCTCAGTGGGAAGCTCAAGTTTGCTAAAGGGACTCCTTGAAAGAGATGGCTCACACTCGGGAGACGAATTCAGTTTAGAAAAAAAAAGAGAGAAAATAAAAAGTCGTGCGTCCTTGCTTGTCGACATTAAAGACCCGGTGTTTGCCCCCTGTTCAATCCCAGGGCTGAATTGAACCTCCAGATTGGGCGTCGGCTGCGTTGAAGAATTACTTTCATTATTACTATCTACTATTTGTACGTTATCTCATCATAGTGCAGTTTACGGCGTGGGAATGTTTCTTGCTTGTAAGAAATAATCATAAAACAAGAATTCGCTGCCGAGATTAAGCGGGGAGAATGGGCTTCGCATGGATGTTAATGCACTGTGTGTAGTTTAGTTGGGATATTCGGCCTTGAAACGGCGCTTTAAGGGACACTAAGATTTTACAAACACGCCTGATTCAGCACCAGATCACTGTATCTGGGTCTCAGTTCTCTTCGTAACCGTTCACATTCGTCATCATCATCAACGGCCTATTTAGGTCCAGTGCAGGACTGCAGGTAGTTTGGACAGACAGACAGACAGACAGACAGACAGACAGACAGACAGACAGACAGACAGACGGACGGACGGACGGGCGGACGGACGGACGGACGGATGGGCATGAAGGCATTTCGAGCTTAGGACTATCATCTTTGGAACCTTAACATTGCAGAATGCAGGACAGATCACCTCCGTTCTTGAAGAGAGAAATCGTAGTGCAGCATTACGTGGTTAGGAACTCAAACTCGCGTACTGTGAAGTCTTTCTCTAGTTCTAAGGATTGAAGATGTATTTATTCTTCCCAACGCACTCGCGTGCTCGCTCGTGTTTACATAGCTGCGACTTCTTCAACTACATGACATATTATGCAGCACTCACGGTAAACTAAAGGTTATATATAGGCCGCATTCCCTGAACGGCTATAATCAAGCAAAACATGCCGCAGCAGATTGTTGCTGCCAACCAGTTATGCCTGATATACAGGCCAGAAAACATGGTCTATAAGTGTACAAAAATATCATAGCTTGCAGTCATTACAAACAAACAAAAAAAAACGGCAAAGAAAAGGTCCATCCCATAACAATGCGTCTATTTGTTTGATACTGTGCCTAAATGCTTACCAACTTAGCAGGTACGAAAAATAATGGCTGCATGGGCTGGTTCTTAATTGTCAGGTCATCACCCAGTCTCTGAAATTATCCCCCGTATTCGGAATCCCTCTTTGGCCGAAATTTACTCTTATTCACATTCGCAACATCGCGTTCAACAAACGTAGTACAAATGCAGGTTTCAAGAAATTGTTTCTCACAAAGAAATTCTTATTTTTCTCCTAACTATCGTCGAGCATATATCAAAAGTCGTTCCCTCGTACGGTTACACAAAGAAAAAAAATAGCAAAAAAAAAACTCGGGCCCGTCCGGGATTTGAACCCGGGACCTCTCGCACCCAAAGCGAGAATCATACCCCTAGACCAACGGGCCGCTGTGCACCATCCACATTTCGCTAAAACGCCTAGGAGGAAGCACTTGTATATAATTTTCAATGTGTTCTTGTTTTAAACTCGAGCCGGCAGTAAAGGCAGCAAGCAGCGGAATATTTGCATTCATGGCGCCCTCCCGAGTTGTCGGCCTGAGCGTTCCGGCATTGTGCCAGTTCACAATATTAAGCTTGCGCCCCAGCTGAATATCTCTAATACCTCTCCCCTTCTGCACCTCTCTCCTTCTCCGTCTCTCGCTCTTTCTCGCTCACCCACTCGCTCACTCACTCGCACGGTGAAATTAAAGACAATTACAGAAATACAGCGCTGCGTGTAGTCGCCCCTTTTGTTATGTCTTTAGCGCTTTAAGCGTTATGTCCCAACTGGCCCGCGTTAGCCCTCTTTTGCCGAAATCTGTCTGCTTTACGAACGTAAAACTGTATTCATTCCCCCTCGATAGCGTAATGGCCTCCTCTTTTACGCCATACTCGTTCGGCTTTCGCACACTTCTCAGCGTAACCCTCCCGCACCGCAACTGCATGTTCCGCAGTTCCCCGGATTTTGCGAATACCACGCGGACGCCGCCATTCTCGGTGTATCCCGCAATGCAACTCACGCTGTAAAAGAGGAACACGATCTCCGAAGGGCGTCACAAGTTACCATCGTGTAATCTTACCTAGGCCACCATTGAACAGTTCCAAACGGAGGCCCATCCTGGTGATGATCACTGGCTGATGCCAAAATTTCAACGCGAAGACGAACATCTGAAGCTTAGTTCACGTAAGTGTTGACAGAAATGCGCACTAAGGCACCAGTTTGCGCAGTTAGATCGGCAAAACAGACAGCCGAAATTCCCAAAGTCGTGCGCGCTCGGGCCCTACCAGAGAAGGTCTTCATCTCAACTTTAACAATCAGACTTCTTTAGCCTCATAATTACACAAGTACCATACAATAAGCTATTTACCTTGGTGGCCATGACTACTATCTTCGTTTCTTTAACGGTACCGTCGCTTTCGAATTTCGGCTCTCTCTTTCGACTACTTCGTAATCACACCTTACCATTGTTCCTTATTGTTTCCCACCGTTAAGCAAAACAACCGAGCTAGTGCGTCGTGTTGTTAATGAAACGCATATTCAGATGGTGGATTTGGAACGATGCTTTGTCCTTCATATCTGCAGCTGTATACAACATACTCGTACTCCATTTTCATTGTATAAAAGGATCACACAGTAAAGCGGGATACGGGAAAAATGAATACTCACAGCTGAAACCTTCCGAGAAATGGGCTTCCCTGTGTTCTTCGGCTTCTTCTTCACTCACTCAGATGCGCCGCTGCTTGATGATGATGCTGCTGCTGCTGCTGCTGCTGCTGCTGCTGATGATGATGATGATCTTGAGCGGAACAAACCCAACGTGCGCGTGATCACCCAAAGGGACGATGTTCGCTCGCTGCGGTCTATTCGGAGCCTATGATAAGAAATGGAATACGCGCACCACACGTTAATTTAAACCGAAACTTTGTATGGTCTCACTGGTAGAGTATGTCGCCTCGAAAACGCTCCCCAGGAAAGCCAACTTTCTCTACGATGATTGATTGATTGATTGATTGATTGATTGATTGATTGATTGATTGATTGATTGATTGATTGATTGATTGATTGATTGATTGATTGATTGATTGATTGATTGATCGATCGATCGATCGTTCGATCGTGGGTGAAATGAAGTGAAACAAGCAGCGCTTCCCGTGGCGTGGTTAGAATCGAACCGGGGTCCATGCATTATGTTTCTGAGGTCTATTCGATTTCGCCATTCCGACCCAGTGAAAGCAGTTTAGATTTACTGATGGGTACATGGACGTGCAAAATTAGAAGAAGTAATCATTCACCCTGCCGTCCAACGACGACGACAGTTTAACGCGAAGCTTTCTTCGTGCAAAATCAAATGACGAAAGGTCCAAGACAAAGCCGTTGCTATACTCCGGGACAACTTAAAGGAAGGCAACGAAAGCCGCCTCTGCGCCTCATCATCGCAGCCAACTGTTACTCCGCGCGGCGCAGAAAGGGCTCACAGCGAGTATTTTGAACGTGGCACGAGGCGTTTTCATCATTTCTCGCGCTTAATTTTCTTTCAAATTTCTGCAGCGACTGCAACAAATCCGGGTGTGAAAAAGAAGACGGTGCTACGTATTAACTGCAATATCGTTTAAAAACGACGGACCTGGATGTCAACGCGCGCGTGCGTTTACATCTGGGTCTGTCGTTTTGGCGGAGTGATACACTACATGAGCTATTGCCGTTCGTAACTAGTACCCGAGTGCAGTAGCCGACCGATTTTTTTAGGACCTGAGGGGGAACAAAAATATTACGATTAAAAGAGCAGTCAAAAAGATCCACGGGTCGCAAACAACGAAATATATTTCATTTAAATGGGACTGAAGAATTTGTGAATGGTTCCTTGCCTTAAATTCCTCGTTCGCATGAGAACGCCTCCTTGTATGCCTGCAAGCGTCACGTTTTCTTCGTAAGCGTTCGGCAACAACGCCAAAACGTTGGCAATGTCGTGCGTTGATGGTTGCGAAATTACATAAAAAATCATGGCCTTTGCGACTACATGCCACATTTGCGACTACATGGAAATTTATGGTCTCCAAGATCAAAGTTTGTTCCCGCGGCAGGAGTCAAGCCAATCACCATTTAATCCGAAGAAAGCTTATGATTCAAATAGGCGCCGTCCTGGAGTCCCACCATGGCTCTGTCGCAGGAAGTTTTGTCCGGAAAATCGAACTTTTAAATGCAGAGCATTTCAGTAACTCACGATGTCACCCGCGTTGGCGTCCGTAGTCCGCACGTTCACTGCGCATGCGCGTCGAGTCGAGGCGATAGCGAACACTCTCTCGCGAGGGGCATTGGATTGGATTCGAACACTCTCTCGCGAGGAGCATTGGATTGGATACGATTGGATTGGCTTGGATTGGATTGGCTTGGATTGGCTTGGCTTGGCTTGGCTTGACCTGGATTGGATTTGGATTGGATTGGATTAAAGTGGATTGTGTTGGATTGTGTTGCGTAATAGCCGCGGCACGTTGCGTCATAGCCGCGGCAGACGCGCTGGGGCCGGCGCATGTGCAGTACTCTCTCATGCACTCTCTCATGCCCAGGCAGCGCAGGACTGTTCGGCCTAAAACAGGCCGGTGTACTTTGGCCGGTGATTTTCTGTCCGGCCGTTTTCCGGCAGCCATGTTCGGCCCATGTCCAAATGTGGGCCTTTTGGCCGTATACGGCCGTACTCCCATGGCTGTCCAACGGCCAGTGTCCGTCGGCCAGTCGACCGGCTGACGGCCATACGGCCAGATTCCAGCCGTAGGGCTCCGGCCATTCCAAAGCCACCCGTGTACGGCCGAAGTACGGCCGCCGGATTACAGCCGAGATGCGGTCGTCGGACTCCAGCCGGACTAAAGCTACCGGAAATACGGCCGTGCTACGGGCATTGGAGTTCAGCCACAGTACGTTAACTGTACTGAGGCCGGTCAATGCATGTCGCGAAAGCAGATGACTCATTCGCGCAGTGCAGAAGCAGCTCAAACCCAGCATTTTGGGTCCAATGCAGCCACATGAAAGTGAGCTCGCGCGCAACCACCAGCCGTCAAGCTTTCAGCGCAGCCTTGCTTAATTACCAGCCTCAGTTGACAGCAAAATTCGTTTATTAAACAGTGCTCACAAATTGTCGTTCCTTTAATTGCTGTGCCTCTTTTACTGCCCAACCCAGAAAATATTCAGTTCTTTGTAGAGCTTGAATAGATGTATTGTCCAGGTCCTGATATCCTCTGTGGGGCGGCTTACCTGTAATAAACGGGAAAAGAGGGGGGGGGGGGGGGGGGAGGCGGCAGAGGGCGCATACTTTAGTGGGTTGAATTTCAGAAGGATAAATTGCGCCGCTTTTAGCCAATTTCTTTTAGGGCAATATTCCGGAACACTTTCATGCTATGACTACATAAACTATTTTTATAACAGTTGCTTGACCAATTTTGCTGTATATAAAACCGGCGTGAATGCGTTTACGAAGCGTTTTGGTTCTCAACAAAACACTCAGGAGCATTTAATATAACTCCTTCACAAAAAAAGTATGTCCAGTTTTTGCCCATTTTTCTTGCAAAGACATTTCTACTCGATCAACTTTTCTGATGATCTTGGGCAGGGCTGATCCTAAGAAGGAGTGAACATGTACTTTCATTTTCAATCTATTTTAATGCTGTTTTCATGAGTATAGGTCCACACCACGTAATAGTCCAAAAGAACTTAATTTACTTCTAATGTCATACTACGTTCAAAAAATTCTAGACGCGTTGCGAATGACGCCCTGCTTCAGGTGGCTGCAGTTGTATACCTCTGTGATCACGCAAGGAAACGCGTAAAATTAGAGTTACATAATTTGTTTCAAACCAATAACATAGCAATGGTAGCATGCATACAGGAAACCTTGCATACTGCAACGAAAAGGGCAATAAATATTTTAGTGGTCAAGGTTGAATCCGTAGGGTTCTCAACCCGTCGGAGGCAAACTTGCGCCTCTGGAAGTGTATTTATTTATTTATTTATTTTTCTATTTATTTCTTTTTATTCAATTATTTATTCATTGTTTTATTTATTTATTATTTATTTATTTATATTCACTTATTTATTCATTGTTTTATTTGTTTATTTATTTGATGCCTGCTTGCCTTTGCATGCATTACAGAAGGGAGATACATAACACTAAGCATTAAATATGAGACAAAATAACAAAATAATTCTACAAAGCGCGCTGAAAATCGTCAATATAAACAGGTAATGCAATCACAGGTGGAAGATAATTACACTGCAGTATTGATGTAAAATAAAATGAATCGGTCAAGGCGCCACTTTTAAAGGAAAGTTAATAATTTGCTTTAAGCTAGCGGTCCCACTTTGCAATATGTAGAATGGCGCTTGGACATACTTCTCCCCTTCTACTTCAGTTTTCGAATGATAGATATTACGAAAAAAGTTCAACCTGTGGTTTCGTCTGTGATCTTTCACGTCCTGCCATTTGAGTTTACTTTTAATTTCTCTCATGCTAAGTTGAGCGTGACAATTACCTAATACGAATCGCACTGACATATTCTGTATGTTTTCGAGCGTATCAACCAGCTCTTTGGTGTAGGGATCCACGAAAACACATGCGTACTCCAAGATTGAGCGCACATGAGTGAAATACGGTTGTTATTTTCAGTTAGATGGAGGTTCACTGAAATTTCGTCTCAGAAAGACAAAAGCGTATGCAGCCGTAACGTTTATGGTGTGAACCTGCCTATTTAACCTCTAACCACTCCCTAAACAAACTCCTAGGTATTTATATTCCTCGGCCGTTGTCACAGCAGCATAATTTACGGTATACGTATTCAATTGGAATGAAGGTTTTCTTGTAAAGGTGCCACGTTAACACACTGTTTAACATCCAAAAACTTTTCTGAATCAGCACACCAGGATGTTATTAAATTAGAATAAAGCTGCAGGTATGCGGAATCACGTTCATTCGCTATAGTCCGGTAAACTACACAGTACTTTTTAACAAAGTTATAGGGCCAATAGTAATAATAATGCAAAAACCGATTCATTCAGTTCATAGGACGAAATGTACTACGCAGAAGGGGATATGCAACACCATCATTTACTTTTTTGCAGTCCAAGAATATACAGTCAACCACTGTAAGCTTATAAGAACCAAATCGTGCGTGAACTCAACAATCTGCGTTGAGCAAGAAAATCCTGACAAAATCCGTGTTTGCTAGGATGCTGGCGATTATGTTTAACCAAATTAGTCATATCCCAAGAGTAGCTGAGCTCACCTTCAAACATCGGAACTAAATTAACAGCTAGGCTTCGTCAGCTACAAGGCTCTGTTGTTATCGCAAATTTAAAACAGTTTTTTTTCTAAATAGGCAGTCGTAAAATCCCATGAAGTAACATATTGCAGGGCATGAAGTTGATCCTACCAATGCGCGAGCGAATCTCTTCTACGATTATCACCAACAACATAGTGCAACATTGCTTGTCGCAGTTTAATTGTACGCAGAATAACTTGCGCTTTTGCTCGCACTTGCCTTTCTTTGGTGGGGAGTCCTTAACATGGTGGCGTTTTAGCTCCTGCGTGGTGGCCGCTTTCTCGACGCCCTTGAAGGCCAGTTATTCTGGTGAACCATCTTCATCTCGGATCGGACATCCCTGTCGGGTCGATGTCTCCAATGCTCTCCATTTCTTGAGGGGGCGAATATCCTCGAGCTGATGCGTCGACGAAGCCGGCGGCAGAGGCGTCGTAGCGGCGATGACTGGCGAGGCTTAGCTCACCCGTCGGTGTGGCACAGTCTTCTTGTGGCAATAAATGACATTTCGATGGCCTAAAACGTTCCCTGCTAATGTCCAGTGAGTCCTTGCACCTTGCCCGTTCACCGAGAACACTCCTTACTGTTTGAAAAACGATCTTCGTTCATTTAAAACGTAGAAACACGGAGCGGATGAAAAACGCGTCCCCGTCGTTCGGCTCCCTAACGGCTTTTTCTGCCCCCAGGACAAATCCAGTCGGTCTCCTTCCAAACATGTCTTTGCATGAATTCTCGGCGCTCAGGCGCGTGCCGTTGTTCGGCTGTATGCCGTTTGCCGAAAAAACGACGTATAACCAGATGCCTTACGTAGGCCGGTCTCCTCTTGAACACCGGTGGCCATATATTCGGTGGCCATTCGCTTGCCGTAATTCGGCCGAGGACAGCTAACCGAATGAAAAACGTATATTCTGGGGCCGTACGTCGGCCGGTATCCTTCTTAACACTGGTTGCCGGATATTCTACCGCCGGACGCGCGGTTCACCGTTGAAACAACGAATGCACGGCAGCCGCGCTCCGGCCGGTCTCCTTTCGAACACCAACTGCCGCAAGAATACGCATATTCTGTGGCCGGTCGCTAGCCGTGCTTCGGCCTGTTACCGCTTCCCGAAAAAAAAACGGATGCCCTAGGGCCGTACTTCGGCCGTTCTCTTTCTCAACATCGGCAGCCGTAAGAGAACTGAATATCTGGCAGCCGGTTAGGTGCCGTTGTGCGTCCGGACACGGGCGGACGGAAAAATACCGAAGCGCTGGTTGCCGAATGTTGGCCGTTCAACGCATGATCAGTGGTTGCCAGAACCTGGATGGTGGCCGGACATGCCAGAAAGCGGCCATAGACGGGCCGGTCTTGGGGCACACTTTCTGTGCCGCCTGGGTGTGCAGTACTCTCTTCTTCGGGCGCGCTGCGCATACAACCGGTGTGCCGTTCTCCGGCGAAGCAACATCCGCGCTTGACTCAAACACCTAGAGTCCACGCCGCTTTACAAGTACTCCAACGTCGTCGACTGGGACCGGCTTACGCAGTCCCCTCAACGTAATAAGCGGCGGAGCGCGCGTTCGGAATTCAGTCAAGGGCGTCTTTGCTTGGCTTTCGCTTGACGTGACGCTTTGCTTGACTCGGGTAGATGCGACGCATTTACTCGAGTTCCCCCCGTGGGAAGATGCGGGCGGCTTTTTGGCTTTATTTTGTCCGAAATATCCATTGTTCATAGACGTGACCCCAATAGGATATTTGCCGGTTCCTTGAGAAAGTCCGGAATATCCAGAAAGTCCGAATTTTCGGAGTCCGGAAAAATGGTCGGCTACTGTGTATCAAAAGCCCGAACTTAGACGACAACCGAGGAACCCCTCACGAGAAAGCTTCGCGTCCAACCATCGCCGTCGTTAGACGGAGGGGTGCATGATTTATTTCTTCTTAATGCACGAATAACGTCAGCAAGCAGAATGTCACTCGCCACGGCTTCCCTAGAATCGGAGTTCTGCAGGGCTGGTGTGCACGTGTTCTACTACCGAGCCATCATGTTCCGTGTCACGTGGCACACACAATCCTACAACTTTTACGATTGCAATCCAGAGTTTTGTAAAGCGGGCGCACATTATCCCATCAAACATCCCATTATCCCCTCAAACATCGCCTCAAACCTCCCTGTGTCACGTGGTACGCACTATACTACAAATTTTACTTTTTCAATCCATAGTTTCGTAAAGCGGGCACATTATCCCCTCAATCATCCCCTTGAACTTCCCGCTGTCACATGACACGCACTATTCAAAAACTTCTACGTTTGCAATCCATAGTTCGGTAAAGCGGGCACATAATCCCCTCAAACCTCCCATTATCCCCTCAAACATCCCCTCAAACCTCCCGGTGTCACGTGGTACGCACTATACTACAAATTTTACTTTTGAAATCCATAGTTTTGTAAAGCGGGCACATTATCCCTTCAAACCTCCCAACTCCTGGCCGATCCACAAGTGGGTATGGGTAGCAAAGAAAAAAACAGCAACAATGACTACAACTTTTGTTCCAGGTGTTACATTGCTCGCCTCAGGATACAGCTTTTCACCAGATTTTTGCAACCTCCATTTGGTGTTCTCCTAGTGAGCCTATGCGTCGCGATAACCTTTTTCTGCCGGTTGTGCGAGGGGGACTAGGGCTTGTTTGTCCTTTTGTTTGACAGCTTGTTTCTCGCTTATTAAACTTTAGAGATGTTCCGACATCCATTTTTGAAAGCTGTATTGTTAACACGTCTTTCGCATTTCCTCTGGAAGAACATTTTCTTCCACCTCAAATCCCCCTTACATCTTCATGCTTTAAGCACAGGCGTTCTGAAGTACAGAAAATAGACGGTTAGAAACACTTGAACTTGCGGGAGCCAGGGAGTGTGAGCTCGAGATCGCCTGATGGAAAAGGACGACAGCAGTACGGGTAGAATTTCGGAGGGGGTAACTGAGAAAAGGCGACACAGCGCGCGCTAGGAAAGGGCAACAGCCCCGCCAAGGAAAGGCAGGCGCACGCGCACTACGAGCCGCCGTGAGAGGTGACGGTACCGACGGGGGGGGGGGGAGGTAGGCTTCCGGTAGCGGTTAGCGAGTGAAACGCTACCCATCGCCTGAAGATATTCCAGGCGATGGGTAGCGAGCGGAACGAGCTTTGGAGGGTGCTGTCTTGGGGGCTGGTGAAGTGTTTATGAGCGCGGCGTAGAAAGTTCAACAGAAAGTTCAACAGCAGATGAACAGATGTTCTTAGAAAGTTCTAAGCGTCCCTCGTAATTTTTGTGCTGCCTACTTAAAAGAAAACATAGATGATCTAAGTAATAAATTACCTGCGCTAAATTCGAGGAAAGAATAACACTCGTTTTATCAGTGTTTACACATAAGGGGCAAAGACTGTTTTATTTGTTTGAATCTATGAACCTTTAAATTAGTCCATTCGAAGAAGTTACGCTAAACATGCGCCAAACGTGCTTGTAGAAAGACGTCCATTTCCTTAATATATCATTCATTGTTTCTTCAGTGCAATAAACCGTGTTTGATCCGAAATTACTAGTGGCCTACTTGAGCAGAAAGGTCTCTGTCCTCTCCCGTAGCATGCAGCGAAATGTCTCCTGGAGTCGTCGATGGCACAAAGAGAATAAAAGTGAAGTATAATTTAATTGAACCGAAAATCAGAAAAAAATGGGACTTGATGCGAATCGAGCCTCCAGAATAGAGTGCAGCACTGCTGAGGATCCATGGCTCCAGCTTACTGTAGGTGGACCTAGTTAACGCGTTGTGGCCTTCCGCATTGAAAACGTTGACAACCGGTACAGGCAGCTTGACGCAAAATGAGTTCGCCATTGCTTGGCGCTTTGCTAGGCGCAACATCAAGGTGACCCTCCGTTAAATCTGAACGTAGGCTTTTACAAATTACGGGCTTTTACGGGCTTTTACGTAGGCTTTTACGCTGGGCTTCAAGCTTCGCGCAGCACTCTGCTGCTTTGTGGGGGAGCCTCCACTACGAGCGCCTTTCGAGTGGACGCCTGTGTCAGTGACTCAGGCTTCCGGCGACAACCAGCAGATTCCACCAAGCCGCTACATACCTGGGAAAGGCCGGATCGCTGGCGCCTCGCTGTCTGCGTCATTCAAACTTCGGCGTCGGCAAACGCGACGTGTGACTACATGCCCGAAAGACGCGGACACTGTTGCGGAGACCTCCACTCGCCCCACTCTCGGACTCAGCGTGCGACCCTACTACCGACCGGTGACGAACTCTGGAAAGAGCGTTGCGTGTGTCCGTACAATGTCATGGGGTGCGCGAAAACTAGAGGGAACGTTTGTTTTACCGTTAGCGCTTTGGGTATAAATAAGCGCCCCCCAAAAAGCATAAGTTCATTCCTGTTGGAAAAGTTATTCAATGCTGTCACTCTGCTCGAGTTCTGTACTGTACCCTCGCCCGTCGGGGCATTGCTCTTTTCTTGCTTCGGCTCATCCATCGCCATGCAGTAGACCAGTTAATTTCGCCTGCGGCTTCTTTTCGTCATCTTCAAGGCAGCAACATTTGCTGGCCGCTCGCTTCACTACGCCACCACACACATGACGAAGGCAACGGAGCTCGGCTCGGGTACGCTTTCCCGAATGCAACAACTGGTTGCCAGCAGTGGGATGGAAACGTCGAAACAAGACATACCGACCGAGTCATCCTTTCAAGTGAATTGACTAGTGACGATGACAGCTGCAGTCAGAACCTAATAACCGATTAAAAAATTCTCATTTGTCTGTACCTTCAAGATACCTATCCACAATTCATAAGACTCCAACTTTAGGGGATTGGCCAAGGACGACGACAGCTGACGTCAGAAGCTCACGTAGATTTACCAAATCCTCTTGATTGTAATATTGTCACGTTCGGGAACAATAATACATACAAGAGAGAAAGTCAGTGCATGAGACTGTGTAATGCCGAAAACCCATACATATGTACACAAAAGACAGATAAACTTACAAATGATGAGAGCGAGCTAGGCTTCGGCGAAAACAGTAATGAGTCCAAGCAAACTGATAAACGTCACAGTCCGAACATGAGGGAAACAGTCAAAGTCGGGTAACGAAAATGCCACAGTAGGTGTTTTCGGCTGGAATGGGGTTGTCCTACCTGACGTCCCAGAAGCACAGTCGCGGTGTTCCGGTGTTGCAAGGTACAGGTGACGTGTTGTGGCCGCGGTGGCACAGCGCGCTCCGACCTCCCGCCGCGTAATAGCAGACTCTTGGGGCGTCGCGGTCCTCTACCGATGTCCGACGACCCGACTTGTTTGCGGAGAAAATGTCCTGGAGGTTACGCTTACGGAGGACTTCTTGAGGCACAGCACTGGTCCGGTCACCCGTCCGCCGTGCATCTCGGTCGGTGGTGGTGGTGGCGGCCCGAAAAATGGCGAATACCCACTTAGGGGGATTGGCCAAGAAGAATTATGTTTTCATTACAATCAATCATGTGAGACCCACTCCACCCTTCTTGTCCTTGTTCTCTTTCACGGGCCGGCCGCTCTCGCTGGCAGCTTTCGATTGGGCGGCTCGGGAGTGGGGGGTGAGTGACCCCGCCAGACGATGATGATGATGGTGCTCTCGCGGTGTCTGGAACGTATCCCGCAGAGCGCGTCTTTGTTATCGTCGTTTTCTTTCACTTCACTTTGTGACAATATCAACGTAACCACTCGAAGGAGCACTCGGCCGCATTCAGTTGGATCGGTATCGCTAAAACCGGGCCCCTCCTCATTCTCGGCAGTCTCAATGCTGTCCATCCCAAATGGTGCTGCCCGTACAAAACAAAAAGGGGTGTCCTCCTGGTTCTAGAAGTTCATAATTTTCAACTCCTGCTTCTTAATCACCCCGACTCCCCAAAAAGAACGGGAACCAGCATAGCGAGGGACACTTCTCCAGACTTCACTTTCCTCAAGGGCACCTTCGATGTAACAATTGCCATCAACTCACGAGAACCTTGGATCCAAACATGAAATTATCCAACTCACCATTCGCAATCATGATTACTACGTCAAGTCAGGGGTCAGCTGCCTCACCAACTGTGGTGCTTTTCTCAATGCAAATTCGTCGCGCCTCATTGACCCCGACCAACCTTTGCCCGACTGGATAGATGACATTATTCAGTCTGAATGAAAGCAAAAACCATACCCACTTCTTTCCAGACCCCGAGCACGGATGCTAAACTTCTACACCTCCGGGAGGCCCGTCGAAGCTTAATAAAACGATTGAAACGGCAAAGACAACCGCAAACCCCGCCTCGCAATTGCAGCGCTTAACAAAGAAGCGACTGAATACGCCAAACGCCTCTCCAAAGAGAATTGGCTTCAGTTATGCGACAGCCTCCAAGGTACCCTTACCATTCCCCGAACATGGTATTTGCTAAGGTATTGATTGTAGGGTTTATTGCACCGACGCAATGCAGGCGATAAGCCGCACCGAAGTGGAGGGCTCCGGGTTAATTTCGACCACCTGGGGATCTTTAACGTGCGCCGAAATCTTGTACACGCGGGCGTTTTTGCTTTTCGCCTCCATCAGAAAAGCGGCCGCCGCAGCCGGGCATCGAACCCGCGACCTCGTGCTCAGCAGCGCAACGCCTTAACCACTGAGCCACCGCGGCGGTTGCTAAGGTATCTCATTGACCCGCTTTCCAGCAAGAGTGAAAACCAACGCTCTATTACCCACACCTACACTCATTCAACGGATAGGCCCACGACCTTATACAAGCGCTCGCGGCTAAATATCTGAACATCTCCCGCCACTTCCCCCCACCACCCTACAGGGGGTAGACAAACCATGACCGGGATAAAGACTTTCAACTATATTAGCTAGAAGCAGCTCTTACCGAGTGCAACAAAAGTAGCGCTCCCGCACCAGACCAAGCCAATTAGCGGCTTCTTGCCAACCTCGATGGCGACGCTGTCGATCATCTGCTCCCCCACATCACTTTATACTGGGGCTCAGGCCAACTCTTTCCCCAGTGGAAGACAGCTGAGATCCGGTTCATACCCAAGCCTACTAAGCTCCTTCACCTTGATAACCTTCGGACTATTTCTCTAACCTCCTGTGGGGGCAAATTGGATGAACGATTATTACTAAAGCGCCTTCAAACCTTCCTTGAAAACAACGGCCCCATTCACAACACCATGTATGGGTTCAGAAAGCATCTGAGTACCAAGGATATTCTGCTTCGAATTAAAGAAGAGGTCCTTGCTCTAGCAACCCGTCACCCCCCGCGATCCGTTCTTGTCTTATATTTGAAAGGGGCATTCGTCAATGTCTCGCATTCACCAATACTATCCCGTCTAAATCAAACAGGCTGCGACCACCACACGTACTCAGGCATTGCTGACTTCCTAACTCAACGCCACGCTATTATCCGGTTTCAGTCCCAGCCTTCTGCATCCACATCGATGGCCATACCATACGGGCCACTCCTCACACCGGATTTTAGGTCTTATCATCCAGTCCAACACACGTAATGATCAAGCTTTATTGAAGCTCTCCAAGGCCTTTCACCAAGTCTCCAACATGCTTCGACGCGTTTCGAACCACTGCTGGGACATGAAGGAGAAAGATCTTATCCGACCGGTTCAAGCTTTTGATTTCACGGGTAACGTATGTAACTCCTTTCCTTACCCTCACAAAAAGTGACACAGAAACCATTGATCGATTAATCCTCAAAGCTTTTAAACAAGTTATAAATCTACCTATGAACAGATCAATGGCCCGTCTCGTACAACTTGGCCTCCACAATACGGTATCCGAGCTTACAGAAGCCCACCTATCAAAGCCAACGGCTCCGTTTAACCCAAACACCTGCAGGACTAGCCCTCCTAAGAAGTCTCCATATCGCATGCCCAGAATCAACTGAGCCGACCATTGGAGAAGTCACATCCGGGCTCGCCCTTTACCCAAAAATATGCATCCTGACCTCCATCACGGTCGCCGTCAAGCCCGGAGCCAAGCGCATGAGAATATTTATAAAAAAATAACAGATGTCACCTATACGGATGCCAGCACATACCCTAATGGTTAACACAAAGTAGCTACAGTCACCGCAAACGGCGCTCTCGTCACTTCTGCATCAATCAAGACATCGTCAATCTGGGTTGCTGAAGAGTTTGCTATGGCCTTAGCCCTCATACATACGAAGCACCCAATAATTATCATGAATTCCCACACTGCCTGCAAAAGCTTCTTAGCCGGGAGGGTGGCCCCTTCTACTTTAAAGTTGCTATCGCCACATCAATCCCGACGGAAAGTCAGCATCATCTGGACTCCTGGTCATTCCTCCCTGACGGGCTACAACTTTGCTTATCAGCAAGCCTGCGCCCTCTCTCTCCAGGCTTCCGAAGAGACCACATCGCCCATCCGGCTGGTAACATATCAAGACATAACGCAATATTACCGCCCGACAGACTAAAATTTCCTTCCCCTCAACCTGCACTAGCCAAGGAAGAAGAATCACTACTCCGCAGACTACAAACTAATACCTTTCCTCACCCAGTTCGCCTGCATCGTATGTGTCCAAGTCAATACTCTGCTAAATGCCAATTCTATTCACAACCCAGAACTCTATCTCATATTTTAATACAGTGTTAACGCAATCCCAAACTTCCACCTCTCCGATCCCCTCTTCCCGCCCCTGAGCTGTGGGAGAACGTGGCGACCAGCGCCCATCTGGACGTGCAGCAACTCCTGGCATCCAGGGCGAAGGTTCTCTGTTCACCTCATGGATTCTCGGACTAGGGAACCGCACCCACTTCAGAAAGCTCAAATAACGTTTCTCTCTCTCTCTCTCTCTCTCTCACGCTTTTACATTCACAATTCTTTAGAAGTCCTTGAGTGTCCGATGAGTGTAAGAACGAAATCCCCATTACTCCACGTACAACCCCCTAAAATGGCTCGTTCCTCGCAGCGTCACTCTGACCTTCAAACTCAAAGGTCAGGACAGAACTTCGTGTGGTTGCGCAGTAATAACGTCTAATCACTCGTTGTTGTTGTTTTTTTTTTAATGGGGACGTGTGCGGAGAGGGAGGATAGGGGTGCTGGCTGCATCCAAGTTCAGTGCGCGTTCGCGCCTACAGCGTCGCCCGCGCCGAGCAAGGTCTGTGTTTTGTCTTGTGGTGCAATTGTGTGCGCGTTCACTGCGCGCTCGCGGCCCAAAAACGGGGCTATTGCTCCAAACTCTTGGTTTAACCGCGTTTGACAACTACAATTTATTCTTCTAAATCCCTACTGCTGAGCTTGAACCTGCGAAGGTCCGCCGTATGCAATAAATGAAATAAAATGAAACACCGCAACCTCCACCCACGGCCTTGTGCCTGAATATCACAACGATGTAATAAAATAATCATCACAATATCGCTTAAGTATTAGAGCGTAGTTTCTTTCTGTCATAAAGCATTAACCATGGCATCCCCACATCTATTCTTTTTTCACACCAATTCGAGCCACTGACCTTAACACGAAGCCTCACTATTTCTGCGCGGGTTCGTGGTCATGTTTCTTTGTATGCACGCGACGACGGCGTCTCCGTCAGAACCGCGAGAGTTTGCGAGGCACTTCGCCTTACGCGTTGTTTACAGAGGACGCGTATAGCGCCGCGGGCAGGACGATGCGTGTCAGCCGCTGCCAATGCGACGCCTCCCGCTTTTTTTTTCCGCTTTTCGCCGCAGACGCGGCACGCGCAAGCTGATACACTCGAGCCCATCACCAAACATAACGCCCCCACAAATTTTACTTTGGCTCCAGGCGACGGCGGATGCTTTTTTTCTTTACCTATACTGTATTTGGTCGTCCTTCCAGCAATACTTTCCCTGGCGTTCATCTTTCGACTGAAAAAGTGACGTTTTGGTGACAACAACAAATGCGAAGACAACCGTGAGTCGAGTTACCGTTGCACTCCCACGCCGAGAAAGTTTCCAAGTTCCGGTGTGGTTGTGGGAGGACCTGGTGGGGAACTAAGAAGGAGGGACGCGTTGGAAACGCGGAGTGTGAGAAGAGGGGGTGCATTAGTGTTTGTAGGGCATACTGACAATGGAACAAAAATCTCTGCCTTAGAGGGGTGCGTTACTTCAATGGTGGCAGCATTCTTGTAACGGGAATCTTACAAAATGCCGTCTATATGAGACGAAATCAATGGGGGTAAAGCCAGGTAATATGTCGTGAGTGAGAACCTACTCTTACCGTTTTCAGAGACATCACCGGCGTTGAGGATGCAAAGTAGTACACCGTGTTGGGGTTCAGGAAAGCGAAGTAAATTAACATTATGTTCTTTTAGCTGTGATGATGATGATTTTTAACTCACCGACGCTACACAGGCGATGAGGCGCGCCGTAGTGGAGGGCTCCGGATTAATTTTGACCACCTGAGGATATTTAACGTGCGCCGAAATCTCGAACGCACGGGCGCTTTCGCGTTTCACCTCCATCAGAAAAGCGTCCGCCGCGGCGGGGAATCGAACCCGCGGCCTTGGGTTCTTTGAACTATGCTTTGTGACTTACATTTGAGGAAAAAGCGACTTCTCCTGTACCGCAGTTCATTAACATTAAATCCTCCATACGATGAAATAAACTAAAATGAAGGAACGAGAACTGGTTTACTAGTTATGAAGATATATACTATACACAAGACACTTTTGCTTCAGCGATTTTCCCTGGGAGAGCGAACGTATAGAATACAGGGCAAATTGACGGTAATTCTACGCCTTGAAAGGCAGACGGGCAAGAAACAGAGGGCAAGCGTGAAAATAAAACAATAGAGGAGATGGGGAAAGAGAGGGGGGAGAGAGGGGGATTAGGATTAAGGTAGGGAGGATATTAAGAGAAAGAATGAATACGGTACGGTACAACTTTATTGATAGTGCCTGCAGACGGCTTGTCGACCTGGTATTGTTAGGGTACTTCGACGCGACGCGGCCTTGACGTCGTCCCGGTTGTTGTCGCCTCTACTTCGGGCGTGGCCCCGGTACTCCCTCGGGCCGACCTCACCTGCCCCTGGTCTGGGGCGGCAGTCTTTCCTCGGTTTCGCTGCGTCGCTGCCTTTCGAGTGCGGCCGAGACCTGATGGACGGCCTGGGTCTGGGTCTCCCTGTCGCAGCCCCTCGTCGCTGCTTCTAGCCGCGGCGGGGTCGTCTCCCTCGTAGCCGCTTGATGTAGATTCTTGCTGCAGTCCCATATGATGTGAGCCGTCGTAGCTCTCTCCTTCTGGCATGTACGGCATAGGTCACTCGTGTATACGTCCTAAAGGAATTCGGTTGTAAAGCGCATGCCATGGAGGCGTTGAAGGAGAGGACCAAACCACGGAGCAAAGCCGGTTTATTCCGAACGAAGTTTTTACTCCTACTAGGTGGTGAGGCGTCGGCAAGCCGTTGCCGCCTAGTAGGAGTAAAAACTTCTTGTTCCTCTGCAGTCCCTGCCAAGAACAGGAGAAATTTTTGCTAATAAAGTCTACGCTGACTCGGCCTACACTCCGGACGTCATCTCCAAATGGACAACGCATAGGCACCTTGCTAGTCCTCGGTGCCCCTACTGCGGCAGCAACAATACACCGAACCTTTTCCACCTCATCTGGGCTTGTTCAGCTTACTCGACTGACCGCGACCAGTTCCTTACAACGCAAGTACGCCCGACGACTTCTGAAGAACATGTTCAACACGTCAGAAACAACCCCCAAATTTTACAGAAAATTACAGAATTCGGTCTCAAAAATCAGGTCTCTATAAAGTAGTATGATGGCGGATCGTTCACCCACTTTCTAGATGGCCCGCCAAAAACACCCTTTGTGGCTCCTGAACGGCTCCAATTGCACACTCCGATCATGGTCGTATTAGAGTGTCCTCGCCACAACTTCAACTGTGCATGCCGTGCTAAGTGAACCCTCACAGTGCAGTGAAGACTTTATATGAACCATCTTCCCCTACCCTTTTTCCCATGTCCCCCAACAGGGCCTATTGGCCTCCTCCTATAATAAAGTGATTCATTTCATTCCATTACTCCTACTCCTGATGCCAGTGGCGCGCGAGCACTCCGGCGCGTGAGCGCGCTCGTTGGCATGCGTCACGCTGCTGGCGCTAACATTGTGGCTTGCCCCTGCAAGGTGAAGGAAGACAGGAGTGGAAAGGAAGAATTCGAGGGGTCGAAAGGGGAGGAGGGGGCTAAGAGGAAAGAGAGGTGGGAATGAGAAAACATGTGGTTGATCCTTCTTTTATACGAATCGGTAAAACACGAAAGTGAAGTGTGCCTTCACAGGAGCATTTGAATGTGTATCGATATGAACATGCATCGATATGAACTTGCACATCGCTATTTATATTTCGTCGGCATGGTACCGTTAGACG
The DNA here is from genome assembly GCF_048455015.1 of Haemaphysalis longicornis. NCBI lineage: Eukaryota > Metazoa > Arthropoda > Arachnida > Ixodida > Ixodidae > Haemaphysalis > Haemaphysalis longicornis. Next base: position 233,526,233 of record NW_027526295.1, on the reverse strand, counting down.
CATCAGCATTAGACACTGGATTACACGCGCTGGAGTATTGCGTAAATCCGATAGAAACCCCAGGTGCTCGCAAGCCGTGCGAACGAAAGCGAACGGGTTGTCGGCGAATAGTTTGGTGACGTTACGGTCCGCTACAGCGAAAGGAGCATGATTTGCGGGTCGGCAGAAGTAGCGTGGGTGTGCTGGGTGAGCGACGTCCTGCAGGCGAGCGACATCCTGCTGGCGGGTCGCTTCGGCAAAGGTGCGACCACATTGGTCCTGCTCCGTGGCGTGTACGCGAGACGCTTGCGTTGCAAGGAGCTCAGCTTGTGGAACGCGGCGGACGGATAAACACAGCAGCTTCCGCTGCTATACGCTGCCCTGCCGAGGCGCCAACTATCGGCGCTCATTGGCGTCATGACGCACTACTTCGATTCACCTCTCCTCGACGGCAGCACCATGTGAATAGAGAAGTTAGAGGGAAGGACACAAGGCGCGTTCGTACAGCTATTCGGGGCATGACTTCATGGCTCAGTTTGGAGAGCGTTTCACACCCCCCGTTGCGGCCGGACTGAGTGTGGGCTCGAATCCTAGCGCCGCCGCGCCAATGGCACTTTTTCTGGTAACGTAATTTCCGTGACGGGTATGACGTCAGCGAGGTCAGCGGCATAAAACACTTTCGTGTTAAAAGGAGGGTGGAGAGCGGTACGAATGAAGAGGAGAGATTATAGCGGCGGAACGGAGAAGGGCGAGCGGGAGAAGGTGTGGAGAATAAAAAAAAAAAAACAAGAGAAGAAAGAAAAGGGAGTGGACTTGAGGGGCAGGGTCGAGGGATGGGAGAGAGTAGAAGGGCATTAAGTGGCAGCAGGGGTGGCCGCAACTCCATCGCCTGTCGACGCCATTTTCAGTGAAGCAAGCATTACACCATTTTTTATTAGCCTATTTTAAATATTGACCGGGTGGAGATTACTGCATCTGCTGAAATAAAACACCTGAAGTAGCTGCTGGCGCCGCGCGAACTGGAGACGGCGTATTTTTCTATATGCTTTTTTTCTTGGTGGTAGAGGTGGAGCAGCGATTTCATCCAACACCCTTTTCGACGACGGTTAAGACCCACTTTTTTTGAAAAAAGGAATCTAACGTGTATTTAATTGAAGAACCGTATTATCTTCTCTTGTGCCTTTACGTCTTCCCTCAAATATGACTAATAATCCCTTCGCGCTAAGCAATGTTTACATGTAAGAGCTATGCTACAGGTGACAGCAGTTTGTAAAGGTTCTTGCCTATATACAGTGTGTAGTAACATCGATAAATGGAACACTATTTTTTTTTTCCTGAACGAACCCCTACCCCATCCGCGCTCACACTTTGCACGAAGGTCACATTTTGTTCTCTATTTTGTTTGACACCGGGAATAATGATGGTATTTACCTGTTTATTCTGAAAATAAATGAAAACGATTTCCGCCTTCGCGAAAATGGCGACCGATTTGGACGTGTAAGCTGATCTTGGAACGGCGGTGCCACCTGGGATATGCCAAACGAAACGCGTGATGGCGATTCACGGCAGGAAGGATTGATTGATTGTAGGGTTTAACGCACCGACGCAACGCAGGCGATGAGGCGCGCCGTAGTGGAGGGCTCCGGATTAATTTTGACCACCTGGGGGTCTTTAACGTGCGCCGAAATCTCGTACACACGGGCGTTTTTGCTTTTACCCTCCATCAGAAAAGCGACCGCCGCGGCCCGGAATCGAACCCGCGACCTCGTGCTCAGCAGCGCAACGCCTTATGCCCCTGTCACACGGGCACTTTCAATCGCGATTGAGTCGATCCGGATCGAGCTCAATCCGGATCGGGCCCCTGCTACACGGCAGTTTCAATCGCGATCGAGCTCGATCCCGCTCGAACTCAATCCTGGTTTCTCAAGCGCGATCGAACGAAAGCGGCGATACTCCCGTCCCCGCTCAGTAATGACAGAGAATGTGACAACTTCAACTAACGCCACAAATTGTGTCAAATAACTTGACCCAAATAAGCTTGAGGTAATTTTTACATGGTTACGTATACCTACGACCGACCGCAAGTACATTGTTAGCGCCATCTGGCGTACACGAGTGCAACCCGTGCAACTTCTCGATCGCGATTGAAACGTGCCGTGTAGCAGCGGCAGTGCGTCGAGCGCGCTCGAAAACTCGATCGCGATTTACTTCAATCGCGATTGAAAGTGCCCGTGTGACAGGGGTATTAGCCACTGAGCCACCGCGGCGGGTACGGCAGGAAGGAGCCAAATGAAGTAGCAGAAGATCAGAAAACTTCTTTTGTCGATAGTTTATGATGGCCACAAATAGTCGCAAAAGAATTCTTGCGAATCATAGTTAGGTATTACCGCGGTTCATGGTTGTGATTACCAATTACCTGGTTTCATATCGTCTGTCGTCTGCTGTGCCACTTTTCATTTCATTTCATTTCATTTCATTTCATTTCATTTTTATTTCCTTAAGGACCCCACTGGGGGGTATTACATAAGGGGTGGATACACAGGAAAAGAAAACATTTGAACACATTAATTTTCGCAGCACAGATGATTTGTAACATTTGCAATGAAGGATGATGGGCAGGTGGTTGAAACAATGGAGCAGGGAAGGTCGTTTCAATCCTTGACCGTGCGGGGAAAAAAAGAAGCAGAAAAAGTGACAGTTCTGTTGCGATAACGGGACACTTGAAGTGGATGGCTTGTGCGGTGGGAAATGTATGTCGGGGGGAGGATGTAAGGAGCTGCATTGAGGGACGAATGAAAAAAATTATGAAACAGTGAAAGGGTGGCGATACGGCGGAGAACAGAGAGGGGTGATAAACCGGATTGTGCTTTCAATAATGAAACGCTGATGTCGTACGAGTACTGGGAATGAATGAATCGAACGGCGCGATTTTGAACAGATTCGAGGTCGTTAATGAGGTATGTTTGGGGCGGGTTCCATATGGGGGAGGCATATTCGAGTTTTGATCTTATGAGAGACTGATATGCCAGCAACTTCACATGTTTTGGTGCATGACGTAGGTGACGCTTCAAGAAGCCCAGAGTTTATTTGCCGATGAAATGACGTTAGTAATATGCGCATTCCAAATAAGATCGCAATGCAATGTGACACCTAGATACTTGAAGGATGGTTGCGACTGTACAGGGACGTTGGCGATATGATATGAAAAAATGAAAGGATTTTTACGGCGGCAAAACGTAACAAGTTTGCATTTGTTAGGGTTAAGAGACAAAAGCCAATTATCGCACCATTCTTGAATGTGGTTAAGATCTTTCTGGAGAAGAGTTTGGTCGTGAGCGTTAGTTACTGTCCGATAGATTACACAGTCATCTGCAAACATGCGGATTTTACAGGATACGCTGAGGGGTAAGTCGTTAATATATATTAGAAACAGGAGGGGGCCAAGAACTTTGATCCAATTTAGTACACTTGGGTCTAAGTTTAACTGGGATAGTTTTAGCATTAGTCTTTGGTGGGGTACTGTGTCGAATGCCTTTGCGTAATCTAGAAAGATTGCGTCAGTTTGTAAGTTGTTGTCAAGGTTAGCATGCAGATCGTGAAGAAATATTGCTAGTTGTGTTTCGCAGGAGAATCCTTTCCTAGAACCATGCTGGCTGGGGTGAAAAAAGTTGTTAGAATCTATAAAGTTTACAATCTGAGAGTAGGTTACACGTTCCATGATTTTGCACGGGACGCTTGTTAAAGAAATGGGACGGTAGTTCAATGGACAGGTCTTATCACCTGATTTGTAGATGGGAACGACCTTGCCCATGTTCCAGTCATCTGGAAGAATGCCTGTGGAGAGCGACTGCGCATACATCAAGCACAGAAATGGGGCGATGGTGTCATGGATGTTTTTTAACACTTTTGAATTAATATCGTCGACGCCACCTGATGAGGACAGTTTCATGTTTTGAATAACACATGAAACGTGGAAACAGATAAAACACTAGGCACAACAGGAGGAAGGAAAGAAAACTGACAGTAAAGAGGCGCTATGAAATACCATCTGCGCAAAAGACAATTGAACACATACAGGATGTCAACAGCACCGAGGCAGGAGGGGAAGGTACGCTACATTCGTTAGTAAATACAGATGAAAACGCGGTGTTAAAAACATCAGCGCATTATCTGAAAGCACGTGACCGGAGTCATTAGTAAGGTGGATGGTGCTGGTAGACGGAGGGTTCACGATTTGCCAGAATTTTCGTGTGTTATCCGTTAGCATGCCTGGTAAATCATTGTTCAAAAACGTGTATTTCGCGTTACTAATAGCGGTGGTATATTCTTTTTCGGCTGTGTGGTATTTCGCCCAAGCGTCAGGCGTTTCTTTTGCTTTTGCTGTGCAAAAAAGGTGCTTTTTTTATTCGCTAGCCTCTTTAGTTTGTTTGTAAACACGGTTTCTGCGGCGTGCTACGGAATGATAGTGTGGGGATAAATTTGCCAGTTAATTCATTCATCTTTTTTAAAAAAAAATCCCCCAGTTATCGTTCACAGATCGGGAATGAAAGCTATGTTCGAAGACTGGAAAGAAGTTTTCGAGCTCGTTGTTTAGGGCCTCACAATTACCTTTATCGTATAAGGTAATTGTTTTCTTGAGTTTGTCGCGCCGCTCAAGAGGGAAGGAAAAGTCTGCATGTATTACTTTGTGGTCACTAATTTCGGGTAGGTATGAAATTGACGATAAGGAATCCGGACGGTCGGTTAGTATTAAATCTAGGATGTTAGCACAGCCGCCTGCTATGCGGCTGTTAATTTTAACTTAATAATTTCAACTTATCTCACTACGTGAGATAAGTTAAAATTTAAACAAACGTCTATAAAATCTTCCGTTTCGACATCGTATGCCGACGAGGGTGCAGGGTTATGCCAATCAATTTTCGGAAAATTAAAGTCACCAAAGAGTAAGATGTGAGCGTTAGGGTAGGCGGTCGTGAGTGTGCTCATTATATTGTTTAAATCGGGTGAAAAACCTGTATTGGTGTTTGGTGGCCTGTAGCACACCCCGAGTAGGAATGTTTGAGGGGAAGCGTGGCAAATCAGCCACAAAATTTCCAGGTCAGATTTTATGTCGACAGCAGAACAGGGTATTTCTGGGCCAACAGCGATTAGCACACCACCTCCCCGGCCGCGTTTGCGGTCGGTGCGGAATAACTGAAAATGTGGTAAATCCGAGAGCACTTCGGCGTCAGTAAATTCATTGGTTAGCCAAGTTTCTGTTAGTACCAAAATATTGCTGTTGGAGGACGCCACAACGTTAAACACGAGTTGACACTTCGGCATGAGACTACGAATATTAGTAAAGATAACAGAAAAAGAAAGTTCATTTCGTGATTGGATTTGGTGGTGGTGCGGTTTAGTCTGCGGGCGCGGTGATCGCTATGCGACTTCTATGGCCGATTGTGATGCGGGTCAAAAATGTACCGTTTGGAGCCCATGTGCAAAGTTTTGAAGCGTATCTGGAGTTTTTCTGATTTCTGCTTGGCGAAAGCAACGAGATGACGACGGGCAGTAGGAACCGAGAGGGAATAATCTTCGCCAATGCTGAAATCTGTCCCTTTCAACTTTTTGGCATTTGAGAGGGTGTTTTCTTTGGTTTTGTAGAATGTCAACCTGACAATTATCGAGCGGCAGCGATCAGTGGTGTGGCGGCCGAGGCGATGCGCTCGGTCTATTTCTTTCGGGTCCATTTTTTTTTTCCAAGTTTTCAAGACAGTGGTTAATAATAAGTTCTTCTGTTTCAATATTTGTTTCTTTGGCGTTAGTATCTGGAAGGCTATAGAAGATTAAGTTATTGCGGCGTTACCGGTTTTCTGCGTCATCCAGCCGTTTTTCAAGTTCGGAAACTAAGTGTGTGGTTACGGTAGTGTCGGCTTGAATTGCGGCGATGTCAGCTCGTATGGGCACAATATTCTGGTAATGGCGTTCTAGTTCGGTCATGCGCTTCCCCAGATCCGACAATGTTTTGTCAGTTGTTAGGAGCTGCTTCTTTACTTCTTCAAAATCGGATCCGAGTTTGTTTTGGCCAGCGATAATTTTTCCGAGTTCTGCGAGGATTTCGTTCATTTCCGGACCAGGGTTAGTTTCAATGTCGCCGGATAACAACAAGAGTACAGAGTAAACAGCATGTAAACATTCGGCAAGGATAGCGACAAGACACTGTGGGCCCGGCAGCTGCACTCGAAAGTAATCACTTGATTTTTTCGCGTAGAGACTGCTGTGCTTACTAACCTGCATTGTTGGGATGAACGGGTAAGCGAACTGCATTGTGTCACAGCTGCCAAGCCCACAAGCTGATCCCGCTTTCCGAAGTAAGGCTCATGACTCTTTGTTCCCGTTCGCTTCTTTGTTCTTCTTTTAATTTTATTATTCTGTGCGTGCGTGTCAGTGCTAAAGTATAGAAGGTAGAAGTGTATCGTGCGGAGGATGCACCAATGAAGAACGCGGGTCCTTATTGCAACGAGAAATTTGTATGGAGTGCCTGCGTTTACTGTTGCATCCAGCGACTCCTAAAGTTTTTAACCTACACTAACCAATTATTTAGGGTGTTTCATCAAATTTTAAGCCATAAAATGGAGAAATAAGGCTATTTAATGCAATAAATAGGGATGAAAACAAAACTTGAGAAGTCAACTGGTAAGCAGCGGCAGCCCGGAGCATACTACGTGGACGTAGCCAAGTACCCGGACCGGCCCAACACGTACGCCGCGGCGGTGGTAGCAGCCACCACCGGGGCGCTTTACACGGCCGGCAGCGTCAGGGCCAAGAGCACGGACCAGGCCGAAGAGATGGCGATCGCATTAGCCCTTGCGAACCCAGAGTGCACCACAGTCATCAGTAACGCTAGACAGGCAATCTCGCACTACGCTACGAATAGTGTCTCCCTCAGTGTTGTGAGGGTGTGCGGGGCCCTACTCCCCAGACGATCAGCGGTGACTATTAAGTGGTTCCCGGCGCACGCCGGCCCGTTGAGCACGGGCGAGAACCGCAACGAGGAGGCGGCGGACCGGGCGGCACGCGCGTTCACCAGCCGCGGCGCGAGCCCGAGCCCCCAACTTGCGGCGGAGGAAGACGACGAGGTGGTGCCACTCACCACCTACAAGGACACCCTGGAGTGGTACCGGACTAACCGCTGGACGCTACCCCCACCCCACCCTAAGCTGACGCGACGCGAAGCAGTGGTGTTTAGGCAGCTGCAAACACGTGCGCTGATGACTCCAGTAATAGCTAAACACATATGCCCGGAGGTGTACCCCAGTGATGTGTGTGTGATGTGCAAGAAGGACAGGGCCACGGTGGCCCACATCCTGCGGGACTGCAGAAGACACCCGAGCGAGGCCAGTGCAGCAGAGACGTTCCCGCCGTACCTTGTCAGTGCGGCGGCGTGCAAAGACTACGTCATACAACACATGGCCGTCCAGCAAGTGTCGGATGCCCTCGAGCTTCAACGCCCGAAAGTGTCACCCCCACCCGGGGGTAGGCATGAGTAGGTGACGGAAGCCGAGTGGACGGCTGACACGACGTGAGGCCGCGTCGCGTTTGCAGGACAAATAAAGATGTTTTCTCTCTCTCTCTCTCGGAGCTCCCCAGCAGAAATTTTCATTGCAAAATGGACTCCGAACGGCACAGCTCTCTCTTCCAGCACACCATACCTGCGCTTGTGACATAGCGTCATGAAGACATTCACTGCAGGTAAACAGGCTGCCTTTACGTCTGCCGTGAATAATCTCATGACATCATGTCACAAGCACGGACACGCACGCGAAAAATAAAAATAAAACGAGAGCAAAGCAACAAACGTGAACAAACGAGCGTGAGCCTTATTTCGTAAGGCGGGGTAACCTGGCACAGCAGACGACAGACGATCTGAAACCAGGGGCCGAATTCTCCAAAAAAAAAAGGGTGTCGTTTTGAAGCGACGCGGCATTGATCAGCACCACAAAGGTCTTCCCGTATCTCCTATGCACCTTCCCGCCTCCCAAAGCGACGCCCCTACCCAAGAATGCATGCATTCGCATGCAAACACCACGTCGCTTCAAAACGATACTCCTGTTCTGGAGAATTAGGCCCTAGGAGGTGACTGGTATTGACAGCGATGAACCCCGAAATACTTTACCAAGATTTGTATGAGCAACTATACAACTATTTGTGGTCATCATAAACTATCAACGAAAGAGGTTTTCTGGTCCTCTGTTACCTCACTTGGCTCCTTCCTACCGTGAATCGCCATCGCGCGTTTTGTTTTGCATATCCCAGGTGACGCCGTCGTTCCAAGATGAGCTTGCGCGTCCAAATTGGTCGCCATTTTCCCATACTCGAAAATCGTTTTTTATTTATTTTCAGAATAAACAGGTAAGTACCGTCGTTGTTCCCGGTGGCAAACAAAGTAGACCACAAAATTAGACCTTCGTGTGAGGTTTGGGCGCGAACGGAGCGGCGGTTCGCTTAGAAAGAAATTTTAAGTGTTCCATTTATCGATGTAACGCCCTGTACACCTTGTGTTCACGGTATTTTGTATTAGAAGAATTCATTATTGTAACCATATAGGGTCTCCGGAGAACTGCAAACAACTCCCAAAAACCGGTGCTGAGAAGCTAGCGGGAGTTTGCCAAGATGAGCATTGCATAGAAAAAGGCATAGGCCCGTGTATGGAAACAAAATTGTCCTTCCTGAACCGTAACTGGTACAATTTTTTTAGTAGTTAGGCATGCGCACTGTTTTCTTTTGTTGTCATAGAAAGACATGTGCCGAGCGCTGTCTTCGATATCCAAGTCAAGATAGAAACTGTAGCAGGGACTGTTGTAAGGGCAAACCCATCGAAGATGACCCTGAACGTCACCATTTGTCTATTTTCCTAACCATCATTTTCTCTTTTCAATGTCAGCTTATCAGACGTCTGAAAACGACGTGTACTCAAAAGTGGGCTGGCATGCCAATATCTAGTGCCTTGGAATCAGCTTTCCCGAAATTACGCGTTCTGGTTAAAGTCACACGCACCCGCCGCCTGTAAAACACCAATCTCAACCAACCCATTGGCACCTCTCTGGCTTTTATTGGCCTCTTTCCACCCGCTCAAGAGCTCTTTCCTGCCTATATGCCCGCTCTGAGGAATCTCAGCTCGAAGTATCGCCACTTGCCTCTTACCGCAGCCCCCCCCCCCCCCCCCTCTTTTTTTTTTTTTTTTTGGTCTTCGTGTTCTGTCGTCCGCTTAACATTGCGCCCGCTTCTACGGGCGCTCATATTCGACTGAAGCGCCCCAGAGCGGAGTCGGGAGCAACCGTCTCCCCTTTCCCGTTTTTCCTTCCCCTCTCTCTCTCAGGGTCGTCGCGTGGTTGTGCGCCGATCCGCGGTTCAAAGCCCGTCCGTCGCCTCGTCCGCGAGGACACGCTTGCGCAGGGCCCCCCCAGACCGCTTTCGCTGCCGGCGACGTCGATCTGTTCATCACAAGTGTAAAAGGAAAAGTCTCGCGGTTGATCGCTTTCCCCACTTGTTACAATTTAAGCCACCTGTTCCTACGTGGGACCCAAGTTGAAACTTTCAAACTAAAGTTTTCCCCAAGTTTGGTGCGTGTCTTCTGCGTTCTCCGAACACCAAGATCACTTTGTCTTTCCTTGCGTCCGTGTTCTGTGTGTGTTGAATGTTGTGTTGAGAAAGTTGCACTTCACGCAAGACTGAACAGGAAGCCAAGAATCTTTCGCCGGAAAATATTTACCCTCGAAGTTAGAAGCTGCAACAGAGGGTGCACCCAAGTCAACGAAAGTCGTAGTATTGTTGGATTGTTCTTTCCGAGTGCGAAATCAACAGCGCAGCGCGTTCAGCGGTGGCGAAGATCTTCACGCCCGGCTGAGGAGACGTCGTGAAGAAGCTGCAACCCATTCGCAAAGTTGTGGGCAATACACAGCGAGCAGATGACAAACGAGATATCGTCACTATCAGAGGCGGCCCCCGCTCCGTCGGAAGCTGTCGTTCGCATGTTGCAGAGATGGTCGATGTTCGGCACCGAGACCTGAAGAAGGAGCTACCTACTGCGCGGCCATGTCTCGAAGAGGTTTGCTTCCGCCCGCCTTGTACCTGTGCGTCTGGGTAACCACGCTCGGAGCCACAAACCTAGGTAAGTGGATGAGGCACGGGATGTCCCATTTAGGTCTCAGAACTTGCCATACCAGCATTCGGCTTCATTCAGCATTTGTCATACCAGTGAGGCAGTCTCGAAACTTCTCAGAGGAGCAAACAATAGTCATTTGAAAATCACTGTCTTTATGCTTAACCTTCGATTTCACAAAAAAAGACACGTATGATCATAGTGAATGTAATATTGCAAACACAATGTTTTACTCTGCGACATTAATGGCTCATTAGCTACGGTCAAAGTTTGTATTGTACTCCTTCGCTGTAACTGTGCCATCAGCGAAGCAATGTAATTTTAAGAGGGTACTAGAGGATACGGTTTCTACAAGCCGTATATTTTCAATTTAAATTTGCATATAAGCAGTCTGCTTTGTAACTTGAATGCGCAGCTTGTAATACGCAATGCTTAACAAACAAATGCAAATGACATCTGATAAGTCCAGAAAACATCGTAACTAATAACACGTTATAAATAAGGGGGTACAATTCCTTCAAAGGTGGTTCCGGTGACTTTTCAAGGTTGACCTATTTCTTAAATCACCGCATTAAGCATTCATGTCACGCGTCCATTTTTCAAACCGTATGGCTGAACGCAAAGGGACTCCAGCGAATAATTAAAAAAAAAAAAGTTTGTGCGTCGGTACCCCCCTTCCAAAACTTCCCTTTATTCTTAGCATTACTGAACACTTATTTAACAGATACACATACATACCAATCATATTACTATTACTTCTGGTAGCAAGCAGCTCCAATATTTTCCTGCTCAAAAAAGAATGCTATGTAGAGTTTACCTGCTTAAACGCTCTAATTAAAAACCTTTCTAATAAACTACACACGTCGGATTTTATAGCTAACTAAGCCTTGTACAGCTCCGCTTCACAATATGAATCGTTCGCGTAGCACTTCATTGTCTCGCACACACAGCCTCACTATCGAACCCACACGTGCTACAGCACATGACGCAGCTAGACCTGCTTTCTGGTACGCAGGGTCGACCCCCGTGTCAATGTAGCAGTTGTCAGAACAGCTGCTTTTAGACAAGCACGTCGTACGATGATGCGGGGCGGAACGCCATGGAAGAGGACAGCGCCGCATATGCCAGCGTCGTGCGCTTTGTGGGTCGCGTTTGAGCCACTTATGACCCGAATTCCTTCGGTTACTTTTTTTGAACCCGTAAACGCTTTTTTTTTTTTTTTGTAGGAACAGGGGAAGAGGAAATGTTATGACACTCCCGGCCAGCACATAAGTGCTGTTTTTCTGGGCATTCCTCCCATCCTTTTTAATGCTACCTAACAAAGCTGCGAGGGAGAGAGAGATGAAAACTTTTATTCAACACCACCTGCCTAAACATTCTCGTGCGGCAGTTGTCAGCAGGATGAAGTGATACCCCGCAGGTTTGGAGCGAATAAAATGGGAACACAACAGGTCTTTTGACCTAACGCATAGCTCCAGCCGGCGTTCTATATATAGGCGCGAAAAAGCACTTGCTACGTAAAATATTATCAGACTTTCGTTGTTTCTACTGATTGTGACTCAGTAATGATGGTGGAAGACAAACACGGCGGCGTTATGGAGGCCCGTAGGCTTTCCACCGCCATTGAAGTTCAGCCGTCAGAAACATCAACGCATGCTGAAGCTTCTATCTAGCCATCACTACCGAACTCAAAACAGGTTAATTTGGGGCATAATGTAAGTAAAGGGTTCCACATCCGGCTTACAGGGGGGAAAGACATCGGCATGCGAAATATAGTTCCAGACACCAGAACAAACCCGGATCACTCCACATTTCTCCAACCCCACAATTACGGGGGTAGAATGAACTTGTACAGCGCACGTTACTAATTAAGCGCCGGGCATAGTAAAGTTAGTCAGTAAGCCACGCGCCATATGAACTACGTCGGAAAACGCAAGAAAAAGAATTCAAGGGCTCTTCTAATGACAAAGATGGTTGAAACGCGAAGCTTCGTGCCGCCTCGAACCGAGTAAAATCAAAGTCCAGTACCGTGAGGAACTCGTTTGTTGTCGTCGTTGTTTGGGAGTTGATGATGATGCACCTGCGCTTGGTGTGCTTTTGTAGAACGTCGTTGTGTAAGTTGGCTCTCCTGCATTGCGTTTTAGGCGTAACGATTTGGACTTTGACTTCGAAGGAGATTGAAGATATTGGCTCTAGACAGCGAATAGTTCCCGTTTCCGCTATCTTTCACTTTACCCACTGTCATCATCATCGTCAGAGAAAGTTGTCTTTCCTGCAGTGCTTTTTCGCAACGGTCGCCGTTAGTGAGGCAAAGGAAGCTTAACTTTAAAATAAGCGCATACTACAGTTAAACCTGGACGTGACGAACCTCTATGTAACAAATTCATGGATTGAACGAAGTTTTTCCATTACTCATTTCCAGCTCCATTGAAGCCCAAGTGTTTGCGACCTATATGTAACGAAACGTCGCGGCGGTTAACCTTGATGTAACGAAGTCGGCGAGCTGATCAGTGATCAGAGCTGATCTACGCCTCCGTCGTAGACCCAGAATCTAGACGAGAAGCTTCAGCGTGTTTCCACTGCCTGTTACGACCGAACAACGACCCGACCGATCGACAACGAACTACTAGAACTGCTAGAACTGTTGCGCGGCACCGACGGGAGCAGCAGCGTGGGGGTGAGCAGAGACATTCTATCCCTATTAAACTGTTGTCTGATGCCATCACTCGTCCTCACCTGTCGCTGTCCAACCCAAAGGGGACCCGTTAATGTGTAACGGCTTACCCACTAGCAAGACCATCACAGCTGCGCAACAGGAGTTCATCGCTGCTGAAAGTTCGACGGCCATGCGCAAATCCACGCACGAAGCGGACCACTCCCCAGCCCAAAAAGTGACATTTTTCTGCTTATCGTCTTTGTGCTAATCGTGCTGTGATAGGAAGGTTGCGCTGCGCGACACATCTGAGCCCCCCATCCACCCCCCCCCCCCCCCCCACCCCCTTCAAAGGCGGCGCGTGTTCTAACCGCCGCGTGTTTTCTCGCCTATGCGGGTAACCTACAGGATTTTGGCCCGTAAGCCGTGGCAGCCAACTATTTGGCAGATGTCTGTGAGTGACAGCTGCCTGCGCGGACTTTGAGCCCTCCCGTATATGCAGGTGGAGAACTTTACAACTAAACTAAAACTAAATAAAAATAAAACTAAAACCTTACAGTCTTTATAAAATATGCTTCTTGTAAGAAAATAATCTTCTGTACCATGGCGTGTGCAGGCCGACACGGCGCTTCGATTAATTGTGAATCTGTGATGAACCGCCAATCAACCCATATAACTTTTACGCCTGATAAAATCCGTTGTATAATACTAGACATCAAGCCAAGAAATTAGCTTCCGGAAAGCGTAAAATTATGCATAATTTATCACTGATCAGAGAACGTAACATGGGCTTTGAAACTTTTCGCATATTAAACCGGAATCCTTATCATCATCGTCATCATCATTAGGGCCCCAAGGACGCAGTAGCCCCGGGCCCCAAAGTTTCCTAATCCGGCACTGCTCGCACCGCAAACTACCGCTCTTAAAGTGTTGAGGTGCCAGGCCGTCCTGTCCGTTTGTAGTAGCGCGTCTCCACTTTTCTCTGTGGTATCGGTTCGTCTGTGATGAGCGCTGCCGCTAGAAAATAAAAAGTTGCGCCTTTTTAAAAAAAAGCGCACAATTTTAAATGCCGTCTCCGCTGGCGCGAAAGAATAATGTTGCCACCTGGTATGGTATCCCAGCTTGCACCGCCTCAACATTCTTGAGTGTGGTGAAGAGCACCAAGTCCACAAAGAGGCACCCTTACATCATATGTTTGGTTCTTGTAACGCGCTAAGACTCTGAAAAGTGTCAAAAGGCAAAAGCGATGCTTAAGTTACCGTTGTTTATGCGGGGGCAAGTGACCTTGCTTCTTTGGAGCGCCTTGCAGTGCCTAAGCTGATGCGAAAGCAGGAGGCGCAACTCACGCAGTTTTTCGCGGGGAAATAAATCCATGAATGGTGAGTTCACCTTCACAGATTTCTCGCATTTTGGCTTCGTTTCTGCTTCATTCCCGCGAGCCTTAACTCGAAACCTGCACGTAACGAAAACCTGAATGTAACGAAAAATTGCGAACTTTTTCTCAACTTCGTTACATCCAGGTTTAACTGTATACTTGGCTAAGCGCACATACAAAGTTGGGTACAAAATTCCTCTGGCCTGCGGGCAGTGTTTTGTGGGCCCGAGCGGAGCGTGGATTGAATTATATATTAGGGGCACACGCATAATCTCATAAAGATTCTCTTGGAAGCCATCAACCCGACCACTGCTTTGAATGCGGTTGCGCGCCTTTGCTCGATAAATGAGTGATTATAAAGCGATCCGAAGATGAAAAGGCAGGTGCAACTTGCGAAGCATTCGTAATCGCAACAACCCAGTAGCGCTGTGTTACAAACCCGCTTATTTGCCTACACAATTTACTTAGTTCTCTCGCCTACGGCTATTCCATCTGCTTCTGACTGTTTCCCCTCGCGGCGTTCGTATATATTCTGCACAGTCTTAGCAAGAAATATTTCCCTTGTTAGTCTGTGCCTCGTGTCATCTCGCTTCCTCTGTCCCGCCACTTCATCTTGAGCTGTTTCGCAAAACAAGCGACATGTATACCAATCGACCGAGTTTCTACGCTCTTCGAAGTCTGAATTCGTGACGACAACTGCGACTGACAGGGATTCCGTGAAGGGTGCAGTGAAACGTGAGAGGCTGCACTCTTCTCGTAGTCCAGTTCCCTGCATGAAAATCCGCACGTCGGAGGAAGCATCAATGCCCTACATTTACCGCAGTTCTTTTTTTTTTTCTTTTAACCTCATTATGGCTTTTCCTTTCGCGTGCCAGGGACGGTGCAACTATAAATTCGATTTCTAAAGCAAACGCATGGTTAGTCAGAGGTACATAAACAGCCGCAAGCTGAAAAAAAAATATTAACCCGATTCCGGGATGTATTCAGGAAGAGTTTTATTTCACTCAGTGTCGCACACAGCGGACATGGTGTTCGACGTTCACTAGCAACAGCAACGGGCAAGTTCCCTGTCAAGCATTGGTCCTCCAATAAACCTCAAGTGCTAGGAATCCATCTCCTGAGAACATGTTTACAAGAGCCACGAAGATGAACGCAACGGAAAGAGGACAGAGACGAGAGATGTGTCCTCATGTGGAGAGCGTGTGTGTGTGCGTGAAGAGGGGGGTGGGGGGGGGGTTGTTTTCATACGTTGTCGAGGCAGCGCAGATTGAATTGAAAATCCATCGGTGCTCATCCGTCGTTCGCATCGCTGCCGCCGCCAGGCAAAGGCTCCCCGGACTGAGCTGAGCCCTTAGCGTCTGCGCTAGCACAAACACAGCTCAGAACGGACGTTTCACCACTGAATTGTTCTAGGATTTTTTTTTTTTTTTTGCCTTTACTTCGTCAGAGTAGCCCTGGTGTTTTCCAAACCTTAACGCTTTGCTGCACTTGTCCCCTCTGCAATTCGCTGCCCAACTGGGAAGCCAGTGTCAAGCCCAAAAATTTTCCTCCTTCGAAAGCAATAAACAGGGAGGCCAAAGTCCCCCTAAATCAAAAAGCTCACGAGCGACTACATGCAACTCTAAACCTGTACTTAAGCACCCTTTACAAAATGCGTCGTCCAAATGCAAGAGAAGAAAACATGCACGAAACATTGTCGATGTATTTGAGCCTCTTTTTCTGGCACGGAAACACTCACTGGTAGGGGGGATTCGTGTATCTATCCCTGAGTGCGTGTTTTGGTTAGCCCGCACAGGTTCACTGTGGGAAGGCACAGCTGTGCAGAGAAGGTCAAATGTATCATTCTCTCTATTTCGCTCTTGTTATAGGATCTATAAAAAGCTGGTTTGCACGTGTTTAAATGGCAATTTTGTCGACAAAAACGGTGAGGGAAGCGGCCACGACGGAGTTTCGATTTGGCCCAGTTGATAATCAGGAGGCACGCTTTTACGTTCTTTTTAAGCGGGTGGGAAGAGAAGAGATGGGGGTCGAGTGGGCGGTATGGTGCTTTAGTTTCCACGGTGTGCGGTCGTAAACACGCCACGCGGTGTTTTTGACATTTCCCTGAAATCCCTTTCGGCAAGCACCCAGGTTTGAGCGGAACAGCTCTCAGTATACCCAAGCTGCCTGAACGTAAAAATAACAAAAAAAAAAAGAAGGCAACAAATTTTCCGCGGTTCAAGAATTGTACGCAAGCTGCGGTTGCCATTTTATATGCCGCGGCGTCACAAATTCGTCGTTGTCCCAGCATCGTTGACCGTCCGCGCTTTCCGTAAACCTCAGAGCGCTGTGGTTGTAGCCCCGTCGTAAACTTTAGCAGCGCCACACAGTTCGCCACACCATGTTATTTTCTTGCAGACCAACCCATAATAGTGGCGCGGAGATAGATACGATTTCCGGAAATGTTAGAACCACTGGTTTCCCGTTTAGGGACATGCATAAACGTTCGCCGCTGGACGGAGTGATTACAGGCCCGAGATGTGCAAGGAAATTTGTCTCTGCATTGTGCCTATTTTCCCGCCGTGTTTAAGAAGCACGCGCTTCTACTCTCGCTCTAAGATTATGGGCCGAAACTGGGAGCCTACGAAAAGCGGTTCGTGCCACGCGCTTTGCCTTTACCGAGAGAGCACATCCCGCCATCCGTACAAATGAATTACGTACCTCTCAGCGAGAAACGAATGACGCTATCGAGCGAGCTATTTGATTCATTACCTCTGCTACATTACAAAGGACTCTCATTTCAGGGAGTATCCGGCGACGCATTTCGGGCGTGCTCGCTATACACGAGGTAGCCATAGTTTTCGAGAAACGCGAACTTTATAAATGGGCAGCGCTACCATTAATTTGTGTACCCATAATGAAAGTACAGTTTATACGTTTATTAACCGTGCATCTAGCATTTAAATTATCCCCCAGAAGGTGTCCTTTGTCTTTTTGTTTAGAGGCTGGTCTTGACGACTAGTTGACATTTAAATTTTGGCAACTGCCGCTCCTTAATTAAAACTTTTCTGTCTGCACCGTTATAATTTTTTCGATTCATTTACACTTGCACTGGTATCTGTGCAGCGGAAAAATGCTGTATGAATTATTCCTGCAAATAAATAAATGTACACTGGAGGTTATGTACTATCGTAATATATTGAAATACGAACAAAGGTGCGCGTGGTTTTTAGTACATGCTGCGCTCCCTGGCGACGGGCCGCGCGGGCACAGCAGGAATACGTTTGGGAAAGCCCTCTGGTAACTTATTCTTACAGCGCAGGCACAGCCCTTCTTTTAGAATGCGGATCATATACTAAAAACCACGCGCACCGATGTTCGTATTTTAATTTGTGAACTTTTAGCTCTAGCTATAATTCTAGCTTTTCTTCCAGCCTGCGCAGTTTGTTTAACTGCGTAGGCTGGAAGAAAAGCCAGAACTAATGCACCAGTGATGTACATACTCAGCATGGCCGTTCAGATTAAAGGGGTACTGACACAAAATTTTGAAGGTGGGATAACTTCGGAGATAGATTTGTGTGAACACACATACATCATCTGCAAAATATCAGCGGCGAATACAGCCTAGAACATATTTAAAATCAATTTTAAAGTGTGTGAAATGCAACCGAGCAGTCAGCAGAGGACCTCGCGCAATGGACATCCCGTGGATATTTTGTAAATAAACAACATCCAAACACGTCACGGGTTTGTGTTTGCCGCTTCCGCACTGCCAGCGTTTTCCGCCGGCTCGCCCGGCTCGCCGCTCCAATTGGAGGGCGGAGCTTCTGCTCGCGAGAACGAACGACCCGATCGTTGGCGGCGGAGGCGCCGTGATTTCGTCGGCTCATCGGGCAGCTGGCCGCGACCTAAGTTGTACAGCGATTCCAGGCACTCTGTTTTTGTTACTTTTTATTTACATTTGACGAGAAAACGCGCCGGAGACACGAAAAGCCCACTGAGTGAGCCGCACGGTCGCTGTGCAGGCGGCGGCCACGGCCGCGAAGTGGCGCAGGCCGGCGCAGGTAGCTCGAGAGATAGCTTGTTACCGCTGCACGAAATTGTACCCAAGTCCCAACCATGGCAGCTCATATGAGAAAGGAGTTAATGATGCGATGGCGGGTTGCATTAAAAAAATTGGCCGCGTATCTGCTCCTTTCGTTGCAAATGCCGTCAAAAGACGATAGTCTTTATCGGATTTTGCGAAGTAAATGCCGCCCTTCGCATTCCCGCTCACCTCTCATGTTGTTCCTGTTGCGTCGCGCTCTCCCCAAGGTAAAGACGCCAAAGGTTTGTTTAAATCATTTTAAGTTTCCCGCGTTCCACTTCTCCAAACCGGGTGTCTCGATGCGAACGCTGCCGTACGGCGAAGACGCGCGTTAATCGAGGCGCTCTACTTCAACGTTTATAGAACCGCGTTTCCCTACTCCACGTGCGTTGCAAGCAGAACGTGTAATCTATCTAGTGGAACCTTGCGTAACTGTTGCCGGTTGATTTCTTAAAATGGCGCCAGAAGCTATAGTGGCGCGGGTGACAGCAGGCGACGGCGGAGTGAATTCTTTTTCTGCAGTTGATGAAGTATTTAATTTCGCCAAAGTCAAGCATGTTTGATTTTTTTATAAAGGAACACTGCAAATATCACTTCTGCATTGATTTGTTGTCCCATATTTGCGCAATGTCTTGTTTTTTAAGTGCGAATGCACTTCTTAAGCGAGCCTGAGTCGTCCGCCGCCGTAGTCCGCATAGCAACAGCTGCGGGTGCGCGCGCTCCTCGTCTTCCATAGCAACGGGGGGAGATGGGCGCGCGCTGCCTGGCCGCGTCCCCATGGCTCATTCTTGTTGTTGTTCCTGCTGACATGGCACATACCCACGTGGGGGATTGGCCAGGAATCGGGCGTGAGAAGGGCTAATGCACCCGCTTAAAGGAGTACTGACACGAAATTTCAAAGCTGAGATCCGCTCTAGCAATCAAGTAAAACGACAACACAAATAGGTGTCTGTGAATAAATGCATCTTTCTTTCTTTGTAGTTGTGTGTGTGTGTGTGTGTGTGTGATCTCTCTTTCGCGAACATTACCGAACTGCGCAAATTCAACTCGTGCATTCGCACTTTGACATTCTTCCCCTCGGGGAAATGCGGGGAATTTTCTTCAACAATGTTGGCAAGAATGAACATTACACCGGACATAGACGGGTAGATTTAGCTGTGACTATATAAGACTATTGCGCAGGCATTGTTTTGCTTTGGCCGGGTGGCTGAATCGAGTCACAGACAGACAGACGGACAGACAGACATACAGACAGACCAAAATTTCTGGGTTTAAGTAGCCCAAGAAAGACTATCGTCTTTAAAATTGTCATCTGCACCGCTTACGAGAGCGGCAATCGAATATACGCCGCAGTGCTAAGCCGAACACATCTATAGGCGGACCTGTAGGCAGACCGGCCGGCTGCTCCCAGCACGCGTCTTGCCACCCACTGTCTCGAGCGTCGCGCGTCGTTCTTTAGCCGCGGTAGCATTTGCACTCGCAGCGCCTGCGTCACGTCCACGGTCGCTTTTAATTAAGCGGCTCACAAGATCAGTACATGGGGGCGTTTGCAGAAACTGCCGGCGATGCGGATTCGACAGTGCTACAGCAGCTCTGCTTTGTGATATCCCCCCCGACGATCACGTGGTCAGCTTTGTTGACACAAAATCCATCGTTTCGCGGCACTCGCTGAAACCAAAACTGCGACTGCCGCATTGAAAATGCCTCTAATTAAACAACCGCTGCACGCTGAAGCAAATGAGGTTTCTACAGGTGATAAGTACGTCACTAGCTACTTATCGCAACAAAAAAAAAACTAGATGCAAAATTTTTGTGTCAGTGCCCCTTTAAACAATCTTTCTTTTGTACGCCATTTCGTTGCAGTAAAAACATCATGGGGCGATAACCCTAATGGGATTTTTATTACACAGCAAAAGCTGCTGACGTCCGCCTAGGTGAGTATAATGATTCTATAAAGGCGATATTTTAACACTACAACCTAAAGTTGTAGTGTTGTAGTGTAGCAAAGTTGTAGTTGTAGTGTAGCATAACATCCAGAGTGCAGGAATATGGCATGTGTTCGATTGTGGATTTGGGGCTGAAGCAGGTAACATTCCCGAGAGAAAGAGAGAGAGAGAAGGAATTTCTGCGAATGGGAAAGGGCTAATGCCTTATTAATTGTTCTGGAAGTTGTTTGGAGAATAAGTTCGTTCGAGGGGGTCAAAATGCACTCAAACTCTCCGCACACGGACCACAAAGATATGTCAATTTCCAAAAACCGGCGCTCCAGCCGAAGCTCCACAGTGCCATTAATGATAATTTCACATCCTAGATTGGTGAGATCTATTAGGAGAGCACGTTCACGTGCCTAGTGGTCTGTAGCGAGTCGTGGACAGTCTCGGAGAAAATGGTAGGTTGGGGTCTATAAATAGTATAGGTAGATAACACCTAGTGACATATTTTCCCGTATAGCATAGGTGGCTCATGCAGCGAAAATATGGCCTCGGTGTCAGGAGGCAAAAAAAAAAAAAAAAAAGAACCATTGGCTGCGGCGCGTCATGTGGCTTCAAGTGCGTGCCATACGTCTCAAAAATAAAAATGAAACACAATAAAATGGAAGGCGCGCGACGGCGCCATTGTTGCGAACGGGCCAGACCAACTGTTGGCCCTTGGCCCTTGTCACGCTTTGGCTATATAGACGTGATTTCAGAGCACGCAGCGCTGAACTAACCCCAAAATAAATAAATAGATGGTGATGCCTGAAAGATACTGGGTGCTCTAGTATTACATGACACTAGCATTGGTGCTTCACAAGTGAATATTGGTAACGCTAATATCAAAAACGAATTCAATATCCTCATTGTCCAAGTGGATATTGAAGGAACAGGAGAACGTTTTGGTGCCTTTTTGTTTTCTTAAAACTCTGATTCCGCGAAATGCCTCTTTACGTAGCAGAGGAAGCATACTCTCGAATTTGTTTTTGTTTTTAGTTTGGGCCACGGGTTTATGCTGCGGCTACTGGTTAGTGATGAAGCATCTTAGTGAGTAGGTCCACACTTAATTACGGTGATTTGTAAAGCACCACCCCTTTATGAAGTGAACAAAGTCGGACAAACACCTTTCATCGAAAAAAAGTTATGATTACGCCGCTCTCTATAAGAAAACCTTATGGTGTAGCAGGCGTTTATGTACTCACTATTTGGTTCCTTAAAACAACTAGCATAGGAAGCCCTTCCCGCGCTATATTTACCTTAGGGTCTAGTTCTTCATATACTAGCACCTATTTTAAGGCACTTCGTATAGCCCTGCCGCCAACGTCTGTACGCACGACCCTACATCATCGGTTACCAAAAATCACATGGCTTCATTGCGTCAAGGTACCGCCTCTGACCTTTCTATCCGCTCTGGTTTGGAATCTAAACTCTCCCCTTGTATATATATTTTAACTAGCTCGGTTTTTTCTAAGGCAGACACTCAATGAACTATATTTGCACGCGTTTGTTTTTCTTAGCTGGAGTAGAGTGATACGGTTCGGGTCTCTTTCGGCACAATTTCCATAAAGCTTCACTGCTCAGAACTTTGGGAATCCACTTTTTCTAGGCAATCCCTCAATTCATTGTACTTTAGCGCACTATTTTTGGAGCCTGGGGTAGGGTGTACTTCTTGGGTCGCTGTCGCCACAGCGTGGAAGAAAAACCGTTTAAATTTCACTGAGAGTGGTACGTCCTGAGTCGCTTTTGGCACAGTGCACATAGAGCACTCCCCAACTCACTTCTTGCAAGTCAATCGCTCACTTTATTTAACTTACGAACATATTTTTAAAGGCTGGTGGGAACGGTCTGTCGAAACAGCATGCATGAAAAAACACAGTTGATATTTTGGAAACAACCGAGTCTTGCACGTAGTCATTCAGATGTGAACGGGCAGGCCACGGGAGATATAAGAGAGAATAAAACGGCAGGGGGCGAATAACGCTTTATTGCCGATAACTGCGGGTTTATAGAGCGGCTGGGCGAGTGACGTCACGATCACGTAGGAGCGAACGCTTTTGCGCTCGTAATCGTGGCACTGTCCCCTCTGTTTCATCAGGCAGGATTGCACGACGTCGCCGGTATAGCCCCAGCTAGTGTCACTAGCCCCAGACGTTTAAAAAACCTGACTTCGTTTTGCTATGTATTTGATTTGGGATTTGAAAACGCACTTCTTCCCTCTTTCGTATAACAACATCTGTGTTTTCTCGTGCCTGGCACAGTTTCAATTGGGTTAGCTGGTTTGTTCGCTTAGCGGCACATCAACCTCAAATCGTTCACGTTGTGCTTCCTCTCTGTACTCGTCCTCTCTATCATACTTATGGCGGTTACGCTTTTCACGAACCCCAACAATAGCAGAGCAAATGAATAATTTATCTCACAAGTGCAATTTCTGGCTGAAAATTAGTTGACTCGCTTTTTGTATATACGTTATTTGATTGATTAATAATAAGGTTTGATGCGGCGACTCTACACAGGCGATGAGGCGCGCCGTAGTGGAGGGCTCAGGATTAATTTTGACCACCTAGGGATATTTAACGTGCGCCCAAATCTGGAACGCAAAGACGTTTTCGCTTTTCGCCTCCATCGGAATTTGTAGGGCATTAGTTACGACACTGTGACACATGGATGTTTGCGGGTTGAAGTAAAGTGTAACTCAATTTCAGTTTTTTTTTTTTTTTTTGTCGGCACATGCCTCTTGCATTTTGATCCAGCGGACAAATCTTTTGTTCCGCCGGATCGAATTCTTACAGCCTTTATACAGCCTCGCTTCTTTGCAGGGAATTAGCAGGGAACGCGATTAGCATCTATGACCATCAAACGACGCATACAGGAGTAATTTCAAGGTCATTACAAGGTCACGTGCCTCGGAAGTGTTCGTTGGAAGAAAAGAGGCTGACGCCGAGTTCTTCCTGGGCACGGGTAATCTCGAACCACCTGACACCCAGATTCGAACTCGGTCGTGGTCACGTGTGGTGCCTATACGTCCCTTGCTCAGGAGCAATACATAAACCTCTCCCATCGGCAAATACCAGGGGTTCCTAATTGGGCCCTACAGCGAAGTTGTGTGGAGAAATTTTGGCCCCATACGTCGTGCCCTTAATCTTAACCTCATCGCTGTTGTTGTCAGTGCGAATCGGTGCAGGGAGGCAGCTGCTGGTACGGAAATATTGAATCATAAAGCCGAAGAGAACCCTAAACGAGTACAAAATGCGTGTAAGGACCTACCACCGAAATTGTAGAGGGGGGGGGGGGGCAGTGACTGCACGTACGTGCCAACATGTATACAAGGAAGCAGTCGTATTTGTGGGGCTGTAGTATTGGCTAAGCTCCTAGACACGATTACAAGAGACACATTTCTGGTCGTCTGGCTCTGAAGCAAGCGTCCAAGCTTGGTAAAGTGCGCGATATGGGGGCTATGGGTACAGAACAGAAATGCCACCAACGGGAATAATCTTAATGTACAGCCATGAGAAAAAGTTCACGGACCATGAAAATGGCAATTTTAGGTTATTTCTCGTCCGGAAGAGGCAAACAAACTCTGGTATGCATTTGAGATGTCATGTAATTACTAAGGAATTGCAAAAATACTGCACGTAATACACCGGGCTGCCGTGTCGCAGACAAATAACTATGGAATTCATCGTACTAGCGAACATTAAAAGAAGAGTCTCGGCGCACCATACCAGAAATTCTAGCTTCCTTTCATGCTTTGAGTTCTTACCCATTGGCTTGATGACCTGCTCAGTCAGGTAGGTACCTCGTTTTCGCGTTCTATGAACTCGATATATGCCTCACGGAAAGGTGACAGAAATATTTTGTTTTCGATTGATTAAAAGAATGCCCTTTAGCCTTCCCACCGCGACAATTATAAAAATTATCGTGGATCACAGAAGCCGTCTAGATAACTGCGTATCCGGCAAAGATGAATACCATCGCATAAGATGGCAGTAGTAAATATCGCGGGGACTGCAACTCAGTTATTGCAACCGCTACATTTTGCCACCTTACAAGTGTAAGATTGATGAAGAACACCAAGACAGTGTATGCCAGCTCTTCAGAAGCCTCAACACAAAGCAGCGGAATATAACAATCCTGCGCAGGCAGCATCCTGACTTCATCTACTACCCTTCTGGAAAATTTCTATCACGGGGTTGGTACGGCGGCTTCCTGGCCTCTGGCGCAATGTAGCGCCGGGTTCTCATTCGTTGATGCTGATTGCCGACAGCCTGACCTTGGTGGGCTCATAAAGCGACTGCTCGCATTTTCTGGATTTCACTTGCCAGAAACGGGGCCTTGTGTTTCTCTACGCTTACGTAACCTTCCTTGCAACGGAGATAAAACGAACAAAACAGGAAGAAGCAGGATGGTCGTGATGTGGTGGCAAAAATTGGTACAAAGAAGAAAAATCGTTCACGAGAAAGCCTCAAGTCTGTGGAGCACCTTCAAATTTTTTTGATGCCTTCTTGGCGTAGGAAAGCACTTTGCAGAACCGGAACCACGCACTGATCAAGGCTTGTTGTACCCAACCCGTCCACCATGACATCCTCCTTGCCGTCTATAGCATCTGTTACAATCAAGAAAAAATTGGAAAAGTTAAAAAAATGTTGCCGTTTCTGTTTGTTTTCTGAACCAATGTTTATTTTTTTTGTGCGCAACTACAATTAATAAATGCCCTTGTTCATTCACGTGCACATATTAACAGAAACGTGCGTGTGCCGGAATCTAGAAAAAGATTCATGCTCGAATGCGTGGATCGAGTACCCTTCAAATAGCCCGAAACTTTCCGGTTACTCACAAAAAATAATAAAAACAGGCCTGCATGGTGCTGCTTGCACAAACCAGACGCATTGCGCGAATCTCAGTAGTTCGATTTTTCTAGTATACTTTGCTGCGAACTTCATCCCCTCTCAGTTTGTGTGTATCTTACTGGCTTATGTTACCAGAAAATTGCCCGAGGCAAATTGCATGCGCCGCTCCAAATTGTGCAACCGAAAAAGAGGCTGTGGCAATTCGTTTTTATGTAAAAAGTTGCTGCGAAGATTATGCGGGGGGCAATCAGGATGAAAGCGTGCAAGAACCAATCTACTGCTGATTTCCTGAGGGAATACGGTTGAGAAACAAAATAAGCTGAGACGGACAACACTCCATTTGTGTACAGTGATAGAAAATAAGCGTACATCCTGCTTTCAGTGAAGACTTATATATAAACAAAGTAAGTTTGCAACAATCAACGCACGGGTTTTTACTTCTCGAGATGGAGACTCAAGCTCAGCACGAAACTAAATGTGAGTTGCCAAGATTTCTAGGACGGCGAATTCCTTACTTGATCTCTACGTTTTCTTTAATGATTTCGTGCACGTTGTCTCACAAAAGAAAACCTACAACGTTATCGAAATTTCAGTCTGAATGCACACGACATGGAACAACGTGAATGCGACTGGCCAGGTTGTAAAGGAACGAAAACGCAAGTTCGCAAATTTTGACAAAGACATTCCCCAGGGAATAAGTTTAGCTTCACGTGTCATAAACCTCGGTAGCGAACAATGCCAGAGAAATATTGTTCACTTCCGTTTCGGCAGGATGGCCGCGAACACGTGCGTTTAGTGGTGCCGCTACGTCGAATGACATTTTCGAGAAAAGAGTGCACGGGGTGCATTCTGGCGTAAAACTCAGCTAGAAGAAATATTTGGAGCAAGAAAGCTTCTGCTGGGTAGCAAGGAATTGCAGGTCTTCTAACACACGTTGGCAAACTTTCAAATTTGGTGTCCACTGCAACAGCAGGTTTGGGCATCATACACGTACAACTCGCCTGAGAAGGAAGGCGTACGAAGAGGAGAAAGTTTATATAAACCATTGTGCTAGAAGCAGGAAGGACACCATGTATTGCTTTCTGCAAGCACAATTTCGCTTGCAGGGACGTTAGAGTGTTCGTTTCTATCATATACTGCAGTGCCGTCACTTCAAATGTACCACTCGTGGCTGCAGTGCTCAGATTGGTAATAAATGCAGAAAATGTCAAAAGCATAAAAACAGGTACCACTGCCACATAAACTTTCGCGCACGATTTGTGACGCCACAAATAAAGAATACGGAAACGGAAAGGTGAAGCTCTACTGGGCCTTCTTTTTAACAAGTCGCAAAGGGGCTTATTGTGCAGACAGAAACATTTAACTATAAACGAAATGTATTTGAAACTTCTGCTGAGAGATCTGATTTTTAAGGAGGAGGAAGAAACTTTTTTTCGAGCCAGAAGAGGAGGGGAAAAGGCACTTTATTATTATAGGGACCATGAAAACAAAGTATTTGTTTGCTTCATTACAAAAATGATTTGCCCCTGTAGCAACTATGCCAATTTTATCGCAAACCTTTGAAGAAAACAGATGAAGCCACTTTCTGGCGAAGTCTCTATGAAGTCACATTATCTTGTTAAGGCGATTGGCGGCCTCCGCCCAATGAGAGAAAGAGAATAAACTAGGTTAAGAGCATCGTAATGTAGTGTGGGGTTTTCAGTCCAGGACTCCATTGGAAACCCCTGCCGCCAAGACTTTTTCCACCAGCCTAAGCTGGGAATCTAGACCGGAGCTGGACAGCTCCTTCTCCCACTGCTCACTGAAAGGGTGCACGAGTCTTTTAATTCTGGGGATTGCCGAGCACTCCCATACGATGTGGTACAGGGTGCCCGGGGCAGCACAAAATTTGCACACCGGGAAGTACCTCGTTGGACGAAGCAAGTGGAGTTTGGTCGGACGAGCAAAGGTATTTATTTGTTTGGAGGAGCCGGAGGCTATGCTCCTTCCCCTTGGTTAGAGATTCGTGAGCAGGGAGGATAGATCATTCTTTGGTACTTAAAGTACTCCGTTATCTCTTGATACTTAGCCAAAAAATACGCAGTCCCTAACCAAGACCCTCGTGTCGCCTGGCGGATAGATCTCGGGCGATTTTGAACCGTCGCCAAGAAACATGACTGGCCGGTCGTAGCCGGGCCTAGCTCCGTTTTATCGCATCACTTGAATGCTGACTTGCAGTTAGCACAGTGATTACGTTTTCAGTGCTGGCGTCTATTGCTTGCGTGCTCCCCATACTGCGTCACTGTAGCGCGAAATCTGAAGGTTTTGATTTAACAATTCTTGCGTTTTGTCGATTGGAAAGCGTCTTCCATGGCTGGAATAGAACTGAGCGTGCTACCAAAGTCTAGTTCTTTCGAACTGAAGAAAGTTGTATTTTGTTTTCATGGGCGTTTTAGGCATGCATGTTCTCTCATTGCAACTGCTGGTAAGATCTGTTTCACTTTCAATTTCAGTTAAATGCGGCTGTGCGCAAGAACTATTTCCGTCTTTGCTGTCGGTATTTATTCATATGCTACAGATGCACCGACAGAAGTCTCATATTACTGCCGGACTCGCAAAGTCTTGTTCACGCACGTGGAAACTGTATTGCGCAATGTTTCAACGTACAGCGCTTAAACATAGCTTGGCGCTTTTGGAGACAACATCTAGTTTGATGCAAATACTAAAAATAATCTTAGTAAAAGCGTTTGTTCCCACACGCGTACTCACTATTGCAGCCTTTCGGCAGATGCACAAATGGGCAAGACATTTCCGTTCCCTACATTCCCTTCGCTAATTCTCTTCATTGCACCCGCCGCGGTGGCTCAGTAGCTATGGCGTTGTGCTCTTGAGCCCAAGGTGGCGGGTTCGATTCCCGACCGAGGCGGCCGCTTTCATGGTGGAGGCGAAAGGCGAAAGCGCCCGTGTGTTCGAGATTTCGGAGCACGTTAAAGATCCCCAGGTGGCCAAAATTATTCCGTATCCCTCCACTACGGCGCGACTCATCGCCTGTGCAGTATTGGAGCGTTAAACCCCACAATCAGTCGATTTTCTTCGTTGTGTTTTTTTTTTATCTAACGTTGCCGTTTCCACAAGAGCTAAATCGCAGCAAGGGACACGTGGTACAAACCGCCCCGTACACCAAATGCGCACTCCCGCTGAACCTCTCCGGGTTCAGTCGGCTGAAACCCCGTGACAAAGGCCGGTCACGGCTACAAATCAGCATGTGGCCTTTCTTCTCCAACGTAGCGGGACGACTGGGTAGACTAGCAGCAGCTGCTGTCTACAATGGCCATTGTATCTTGCGTGTCGCAACTCTGCGATTTCAAGAGACAGCGCGATACATGGTTGCTGGGTGGGTTGTTAGGAAATCAGTTCGAGTGCACTGCAACAAATACTGCATAGCCTTTAAACTGACGTGTTAGAGAAAATTCGGAGTGGCACAAGCAGTTTATCACTAAGCCTGCGTAAAGCATAAAGCATTTGGAGTGCTGTAGCACTCCAAATCACCCTCCGTTGGTATACATCGTAGATATGCGGCCTCAAAACAGCTGTTAGCACGCCACTCTCTGCAAAAGGGAGTGGAAATCTAACATTAACGCCTCCGTTTATGCCGAAAACGTATGTTATGCAGGCTTTAAGGACCCTATTGGCCCGAGGACTATCAGAAGGCGCAATGAGCTGATTTCAAAACACTTTAGTCTTATTTAAGTTCTAACCTGCGTTGCCCCATCCCTCGCCTTTATCACTTCCTGGGAGCTCGGCTGTCTCCTCCGCCGACAGTAAACATCAAGGCTGCCCAGGAAGCTCTGTGCGAACATGTGCACCGGATCCGCACGAACATTTTTCAGCACTGTATACGTAGACCCGGTAAATTGAAGACTGAAATCAGGAACGGACGTAGATTTTTCGGCCAACCAAGTTTGTACTCTCTCTCTCTCTCTCTCTCTCTCTCTCTCTCTCTCTCTCTCTCTCTCTCTCTCTCTCTCTCTCTCTCTCTCTCTCTCTCTCTCTCTCTCTCTCTCTCTCTCTCTCTCTCTCTCTCTCTCTCTCTCTCTCTCTCTCAATTCAATGCGTACTTATGTAACAGGCCGCACGCATGTCAAAAAATTTCCGCTACACGGGCCAATTCTGCGTTTTCCCATTCGCTGAGGCGGCCTAAGCAAGTTTGTTGTAATTCCATGCTCGTTGCCGCAAAACCTAACTATTCAAAGGGCTCAAAACGCTGATGGTTCGCCGCATATGTTCTTTTTTTTTTTACCTATTCTGACTTCCGTAGTTCATTTTCGCGTTTGCCCGTCACGATGTCGTAGCGACTGGCGCGATAAGTTGTCATAACGCGCGGTCCCGCAATATCGAGCCACGCGCAGAACTGACTGTGTTGAGTGCTTGTTTTTATACTCGGAGTCGTTTTAAAGGCGCCGGTGAGCCGCATGAGAGAGAGGCACGCTTGCGTGGTCGGCAAGGCTTCTCCATCACCCCCATAAATGTGAAAATGGTTATCGCAACGCCGTGTACTATACCTATACATGCGCTTTAAAGTTTTTAGGTTTATCTGGGCAAAATGTCGAATAGACAAATAAGGTTCGATGCTGGGCCAGTTGGTAGAGCATAATTAAGGGGTGGATCGCCCATTCCTGTCCATTGTCTTTGCATTGTTTGTTTGTTTGTTTGTTTGTTTGTTTGTTTGTTTGTTTGTTTGTTGTTTATTGACAAAACAATGTTCAATAGCGCTCTGTCTTTGTGTCAAAGCGAGAGGCGGCACTGAAAGCCACCTGACTGGGCTTTTGACACCAGACAGTACACGCAGCAGACAACATGAGCGCAACATACTTCAAACCACATTGCAAAATCTCAAACGCTCACAACACACTATATCAAACATTATATCGAATAAAATATTCGAACAGATTGCAAAATATTAAGCGCATAAAATAACAACACATACAGAGTATCAAACACGATACGGCACTATAGGTTAAAATGGCAAAATTTGAGGTCAACACATAAGTCACCGACATGACGCATAACCATATTAAAGCCAAAGGAAGTACATGTTCTTTAGGACTGAAAAAACAAAATGTACACAAGTCGCGCTATTTACCCCTTAAATGTTTAAAATATATGTCGCCCAACTGAAGAACTTTATTTTAGTCAAGAAAGATATACTCAAACGCTGTTCCTGTCATCGCAAAGCAAGCGGTGCGAACACATGAGAATTTGCTTTCTTAAAACGCCACCTAATCACTGTTCCATCTTTCTCTTTCTGACCCACCGTTCAAGCTAGAATGTTCCTCTGTCTGCTTTAACTTCATTAAAATAAGCTGAACCCGCAACACCCAACAAACGAGCCGCGTGTTTGCGCCGTCGTAACAGCTGTGCAACCATTCTAACCAGATATTCATCTTGGCCAATATTAACGAACGCAAGAAACAAGGCTTCAGGTACTAAACGTCTGAGTGAAACAGAAACAAGGCCGAACAGCCCCGCCGGCCCTGTCGTCTCAGTGGTGTTTGTTAATCGAGCTCAGCAAGGTCGGAGCTGCCTTATCAGCGGAACCGTCCTGTATATGCACGCGTAACCGGGCGTAAGCGCAAAAAAAGTCTGGACGCCGGCTGCGCGGCTATCCTGACACGAAATTAACGAGGAGCTTGCCTTATCAAGGCTGTTCATAAATCATACTCACATGATGTTCCTTTTCGTGGCGCCTGTCTGTAAACCCAACCGCGGTTCTGCTAGATAATCCCTTCAGGGAACAGCCGTCGTGACGTGGACCGTGTTGGCTTGTAAGGATTCATGGGCCTAGTCGGGTTGCTGAGTCAGCTTTTAAGCTGGGGTTCTATCAGATGCAGTGCTCGAATATATGTTGAAGTTCAAGTTTAAACTTCCGCCCGACGTAAAGTAACGTTGGCGCATGTGCACTACGTTCTTGTTGCCGCAAATTTAATCACCGTATTAAAAATATTGAAAGCACGTGCGTTTAACGTCAGCTGCCTTTCTTCTGGCAGAAAATTTCGAAGCGAGCATTGATGAAAGGGTAGTATCTATAAAGTTTTAAATGGCTAGTGGGGATTACGCCTCACTGCCACATTGGTACCCCCCCCCCCCCCACACACACACACACACATTGGGAGGGTATCCGACAGAGAATGCTACGCATCAATAAATAAACAAATAAAAAGATAAAAATATATTTCCGCGCCCGCACTGAAAGACCGAGAACGGGAGGGAAATATCGCGTCTTGCAAAACGAATACCCCTAGCTGGTTTACGCTACATTTTATTCAAATTCTCCTTCTATCCCAACTGGAGTACGAAGACTAACGACACAAAATTGCATCCCACCACTACTGCAATTTGCAAGACGGACTGACAGAATCTTCTAGCAACAACCTGGAATTAAATTTTACCATTTTACCAATGGACCTCCCAGAGAATGTTCTCCTGCACCAAAAAAATACAATGGACTCCGCCTCTAAACGAAAATGTCACGAGACCCTGAGTTACTGATTAATGAACAGGGAAAGATTTATGAAGTGCAATGCGTGTAGCAAGGAATCTAAATTTGCGGCTGTGACTCTATACTTTAAACGCTCAGCTGTAGCAGACACACGGGACGCTATACTCCCATTTGCATTTCTTACCAGTATCAGAGTCCTTCAAAGTATCTTACATGAAAGGTTCGCAAAACATGGAGTAGGCGGTTCTTAAGCCGTTGAGTTGGTCGTTGCAAAGGCAAATCGTATCGCATATTCAGGCAAAGGCTTTTGAAAACAATTATGGTCCTTTCAAAGCTTGGTCGATGTTTGCTTTTCCAGTATGTCTCGTTCTCCGACCATAACACCGCAGTGTGGCATGGCCCTCGGCCATGGGTGTTGTCTTAGTTGATAGCTTTCCTACTGGCAAAATTTCCAGTAGAAGGTAGTGGACCACCCTTGTTTCAAGTCTTTAAAGCCTGGGAAGCTTTTTTGTTGTTGTTGTTGTTGTTTTTTTCAGTCCAGCTTTTCCTTGAAGGTCTGAGCATACCTGCGTGCATGTCCCTTCAGAGCAGATGAGCCCGAACTAAATATTGTATTCTTCCAAGGGTATTTCTATGAGCTTCTTGACAATCCGCTTTAAAAATCGAACGGGGAAGTCGGGAAACGAAATAGCAAGCAAACGGCGTGCAGGGATATAGCAGTCTGCATGAAATCATGCTGTTGTACGTGTTACGTGTTTGAGTGACGACGGGGTATAAGGTCTATGCGCTTTCATGCCACCTATTGATCCAGCGACAGCGTGCAGTCATGGGCATAATTGTCGACCAAGTCCCCGTAACTTGAGTCACGAGCAGCTCAGTATCCATGCGTCGGGTTATGATTGTAGCGAGGACGACAAGGGACGGATACGTGTACGTTTGCGAGTGCGAGGTGAATTTTTGGAAGGTTTAGTTCAGTATCCGACACTCTCCGAACTCATTTCGAACGCATTTACAGACACCCACAGCCCAGCTTTCAAACTCTTGCATGCCCCCTATTAGGAGGACAAGCAACTTCGGGGATTTACCAGAAATTGCAAAAATTCCACGTTGGATTTGCCGGATAAATGTCGGATAAACGCAGAGACTACGTATTTAAAAGCCTCGCAGAACGCAGTGTGTCGGGGGGGAACTCATGGCGGAACCCGGGGAGAACAGGTGGACCCCAACCACGGGAAACGCTCACTCTGGGGAAGAGGTGTCGTACATAAAATGATTTAAGCAATATCTGGCACACTTTGTTCGCCTACGTATCACCAGCAAGATCCCAACTAATTTGTACTGATGTTACCAATCCACCATTCGTTAAGCTTCTAACTAGCTAGAGCGGAGCTGGCTCGTTCAGGCAGCGGAGCTCGACTCAACCCAGACTGAAACCCCTTGCCCGTGTACCTTCGCAGATACCGCGCGAAATCGAATTCCTCGCAGTGAGTGCGTTTACGGAGTAAGCGAGGCTTTCATTCACGCCTCGTCCGGACTCCCCGGGTAGTGATTAAAACGAGCGCTTGTTTTGGACCCCCTACCGGCACCCGAGAGAGTCAACGTCACTCGGTGCGGACACAATGGGCGGCCTGATGAACGAGTTCCTGGGGCTGTCCGCTCCATCCAGGCGGCATTGTGTCCGAGGCATATTCAAAAAAGGAAGAACAATTTCGCCTTCCGCTCTCCGGCCGTACTACACATTCGCGGCTGATGAACGAGTGGCCTGATGAACGAGTGCCCGGGGCTGTCCACAGCGTTTGCCCAGTTTTGGGACGCGAGAAACCTCCAAGCTGAAAGCGATGCCCGGACTGCTTCGCTGCCGCCGTATTGGCCACGCCGGTGGTTTATGGCTCGCCCCCGTCAAAGCAGCCCTGGCGTTACTTTCGCACGGTCGCAGCGGCCGCGAAAAAGAACCTAGATGTGTGCTGAGGCGGGATTTAGGGAAAAAAGGATACTGGGGAGGTTTGTTTGAAACACGAACGTGTTTCTGGTACAAGCCAATTAAAAGAGAATGAATGAGGTAAACACCACTAACAAATTTAGGAAGAAAGGAGACATTGTAACTTTTTTTACCCCTTGGTTAGTGAGAGGATGGGAGAGGGGGCGTGGTTTAACGTCGTTGGAGAGACTATAGGCAAGTGAAATGCCTGCACAGTGGGATTTATCCCCCTTGAAACGCTCCTGAGAATTCCCGGGCCAGAAAAATATGCCTTGTAGTTCTTTTATATGTGGTCCCAGGAATTTAGTAACAAGGCAACAGCTCCCAATAACTTAATGACAAGATAATAGCGGCATTTGTTTTCGCAGTTGATAAACACACCGAAAAATTTTGACAGGGAGAAAAAGCATTGTGTTTTGCTCTCTTTTTCCTACATAGTTCCTGAGGCGGTCAGTTATAGTTAATTGCTGGTGTCTCTTTGGTACTGAAATGGGTTAACAGGCTACTTCAAGATGTACTCTGTCTCTCTGTCTCTCTCTCTCTCTCTCTCTCTCTCTCTCTCTCTCTATATATATATATATATATATATATATATATATATATATATATATATATATATATATATATATATATATATATATATATATATATATATATGCCAGTCGCCTTTTGAACCACGCCGAACGCAACTATTCTATCACTGAGCGTGAATGCCTCGCACTTGTATGGGCTGTCAGCAAGTTCCGTCCGTACTTGTCCGGCAAAACATTCGCTGTAGTTACGGATCACCATGCGTTATGCTGGCTTTCCACTCTGAAGGACCCCACTGGACGACTTGGTCGTTGGGCATTACGGCTACAGGAATACGACTATTCGGTCGTCTACAAGTCTGGTCGCATGCACAGGGACGCGGACTGCCTGTCTCGTCACCCTGTTGACCCCCCTGACCCTCGAGACAATGACGACGACCCCGGCGTATTCGCTCTGTCGGACTTGCTCAACATTGCAGACCATCAGCGCCGTGATCCGTCGCTTTACAAGATCATCCAACGCCTCAGCTCCAAGCCGGCCGACCCTTCTACGCGTGAATTTATGCCTCGTGATGGCATCTTGTTCCGCCGAAACTTCCGCGAGGACGGGCCTAACGAGCTACTTGCACTGCCTCAGCCTCACACCACAAGATGTGACGTGGCAATGAAGGCACTGCTCGTAATAAAATGTATTACAGTCAAATACAAGCCGGTGGGCAAAGCAGATCGAATGTCCCCGGAACAGCGCGCACGTCCGCAAGGCAAGCAGCGTCGTCGTCGTCTCCCAAGGCTGAGTACCAGCTTGGCAGTGGCGCATATCCCTGAAGGAGAGGTTGGCCATAGCTTAGCACTTGGATTGCCAATCTGTCAAGGCCCGTGACAATATATATATATATATATATATATATATATAAATAAATTTACTGACGTTTCAGAAGAAGGCCATCCTTCCGTCAGAGTGCGGAGAAAACTGAGTTCTGTGTTATATATACCATATGTAGCAAGGGAGAGGGCAGGGCAAGGGAAGGGAGCATGTTCATACAATCGTATCATGGATGGAGGGCAGCGAAAAAATGAGAGATGTGGAAGGGCGAGGAAAAAAATCAAAATCACGTGGTTCGAACATGAGAGAGGACAAGCAAAAAAAAAACAATAATCTCAAAAAGGGAATCGCTAGTTTCAGCGTCCCGTGGCAACAGGGATGGGTTAAGAGAGTTGTCAAAAGAAGACATGCCCGTGCACGCATATGGCGCACATCTGGCCATACGCATCCGTTCTAACGGATTCAGAGTGTCGTGATTGAAACATGAGACAGTGCTATAGTTGGCTTGTGGTGGTGGGAGGAAAGGGCAGCGCAAACACAGACAGTCAGGCTGGGAGTTCCGAGAGGAAACCAGCGT
The DNA here is from genome assembly GCF_048455015.1 of Haemaphysalis longicornis. NCBI lineage: Eukaryota > Metazoa > Arthropoda > Arachnida > Ixodida > Ixodidae > Haemaphysalis > Haemaphysalis longicornis. The sequence continues at coordinate 233,490,813 of NW_027526295.1, read as the reverse complement.
ACATTCCTATACGAATATCAGCAAAAAAGAACAGGGGAAAACAGGTCAGAAAAAGAAATACAACAGAAGACAGGTGCACGCACATGACGCGCACCTGGAGGCACACGTCGGCACACGGTGGCCTCGGGGAACCCCGAGGCGTGCAGCAATGCATATTAGAAAAAGTGAATACAAGAAAGGAAGGGGAGAGGAAAGCAATCATACACGCTCGCGTGCTCAAATAGTATACAAGGTCAGAGTATCAAAACTAACAATGGTACCGCAGCCTTCTAGCCAGAACATAATGTCGAGACTTGCTGGTCAAACTTGGTTTAGTGAAGCCACCGTGCTAAGGAACGCGGTGCTAGCACTAAAATCGGCTACTGGGTGTCGCCAAATGATGGCAGATGATTGTCGAAGGAATTAAATAAACAGGCGCAACAGTATCCTGACAAATCCAGAATTCCAGCCTACAAATAAGGAGAGAGCGGGAGGAGAAGGCGAAAGGCGAATTTTTGCTTCAAGGAAAGACACGTCAGTTTCCCATAACTTTCATTGATGCCAAACGACGCTGACTTAACCCTATAAATCATGATGGGTTTTAAAACTATATTCGAGAATGGTGGCTTTCAGCTCTTCAAAATAATCACCAGGAGTGTTCACATGCCTTGACAGAGGCAAAGAGGGGTAGGTTTTGCATGAGAGCGGTGATCGTTAAACCTTAAACGGAAGGGTGTTTCAGTCTGGCCTAACAATACACCGACCAGATTCAAACACCTTACTGTTTAAGGTTCAACAATCACCGCTCTCATGCAAAAACCTGCCCCTCTTTGCCTCTGTCAAGGCATGTGAACACTCCTTGTTTGCCGCAAAGGGTGCATACCAGCAGGTATACGATGTTGGAGGAGTCACAGTTAAAGTTACCTTTTACATTAACATAATAGTTTGAAGCCCTGCTGGCCGCGCGTTGTGGGCATACCTTGCACCGTGATTTGTTACAGGGCGTGAATTCAGTAGTTTGCTGTCGGCTGATGCTGGATTTAGTGAGAAAGTAGCCCAGATTCTTGCTCCGTCTGCAAAGAACGTGTGGCGAATCGGGAAATATTTTTTTTAGGCGCTCACTTTGAACAAGGGTATTGTGAAGCTTCCTGAGTATTAATGCAACTTTCGGAGCTGAGGCTGAACGGGTCAAAATTATGTTTGTTTGCGGATTAGGGTTCGGAGATACTTTACGAAGAATTTCGGTGCGGTTCAACTGGTTACCTGACGTAATCACGTCGTCAGATACCTGCTCTGGGTTGCAGTTGGAATCGAAATCATCTTGGCTAGTGCATATTCACCTAAAACGGTGAGCTTGGCTATAAGGTATTGCCGTCTTCGCTTTCCATGATAAGCTTAAGCTGGAGTGTTTGATTTACCTACTATCGCAGTGGTCCTTACTGTATTTTTTGGGTCCAGATGAGACGTTGATGCATCAGGCTCAGTGGCTAGGGCGTTCTGCTGCTCCGTACAAGGACATGGGACCGATTACTGCCGTGGAGATCGGTTCCTGGTGGAAGCGAAAAGCGGAAACGCCGGTTTTCAGCGCACGTTAAAACATCCCAAGGGTGGTCTACATTTCTCCGCAACTAAGCCACCATATTTTGGGGGAATCCCCAAGTTGGAGTACGTTTCTGTGAAGGAAAATTTGACATCCATCTCAAATGCGACCGTACGGCTACAAAAGAAAGTTGTATAGCTTTCCTTTGAAGCCGTACGGCTTCATTTGAGGTGTATGTCAAATTTTCCTTTGCATTTTTCTGTATTGCTCCATTATGACATCCCTCATATTTCAGGTGCAGCGTCGACAGGGCGTATAACCCACAAGAATAAACGAAAATATTAGCTGAGCCACACCATTTTGTCAAGTTGGCGGGACTTCTCAGATAATTTGTAAAGTGCCCCTGTGCTGTATTTTAAGCTTATTTTAGCTTTCTTCGGGTTTGCCTTCGCATTGGAGTTATGCATTTTTCATGGTGTTCTGGCACACTTGTTCAAATTTTTGTGAAGTGATTTTCTTACGGGCAAGTAGAGGAAATGTAAACTGCACTTTCACGTACTACTCATCTCAGCACTTTTTCCTGAAGGGCCACGCAATATACCTATTTCGTTGCCAAGCATAACCCCACCACTACAGTCGCGAAAACTTTTGAGGCCACAAGTTTCTAGGGCCTATCGGGGGACAACTGCGGTTAAGTCTTCAACATAGTGGGAGCAATATTGACGCCAAAGTCCGGCATTCTTCATATCGCATGTCCTTCTCTTATTTACTGCCGTCATTCGTTATGGTAATACTGAAAGTAAATCAGAACAGGTTCTCAGAAAGATGGCGACTTCCAGGCGAAGCAGAAAATGGAACCTCTAGGATTGCAATCGGTATTGCAGTTGCCAGGATTGTGCGCTATCTGGTCCTCCCTAGCCGAAGAAAGACGGAAACTGCTGTCATCACGGCCCATGCGGAAACACAGGGGCATGCGCGCTGTGCGTAATCAGTGTACTCCCCGTCGCCCGTTAGACTCTAGCGTACTGGGAGCGTGGGATCGAAAGTAATCAGCGCAAACTCAATTGATTGTTGTATTCGATTGGGCTTCTAACGAACACCGGAGAAAAGAAGTGTAAGAAAACGAAAATCGGTGTAATTAGCACGTTCCTTTGGCTCGGTGGACACTGTACTGAATTGACCTCAAATATCGCTTCTTTCTTGTACAGAACGTGAAGTCGGGTTAGTTGGAGAAAATTTATGCTCGCACACCAGCGCATTCTGACAAAAAAAATAAATATTTCTCTTGCTCTTTTTTTTTCTCTCTCTTTTTTATAGATATATGAAAATCACATGCGGTCTGCATTTATTATGCAATACTGCTCTACTCGGTGTTCTACAACGGCACATGCGCAATCGCTTGGTTTCGGGGCTACCTTCTTACGGCATGTTTGTTTTTCATAACAAGAGATCCTATACCCCCCCCCCCCTTCCCCGCCACCACGATTGCTTCGAAATTATTTTAAAATACGGTTAAAATAATCAGCTAGAGGTAGTAATACGATTCGTTTATTGCACTTTTTTGCTGTCGCTACCCTCAGTTAGAAGAAATGGGGGCGGCCGTCGTTCTGCGTTTCGATATGTCATATAATAAAGAAATGCCCCGTAAGATGTTGAGTGTAAACTGGCTTTCTCATGGTCACAAGCCTTTCCTCCTTTTCTATTCCCACGGTCCGGAAGGCGTACTGAACTCGCAACCGTTGTAGAGAAAGAGAGAGAGAGAGAAAGCTCTTTATTAGAGGAAAGCAGAGAGGTCTACCGGCATGTTAACGCCGACATGCTACTCTGCGGGGTACGGGAGGAGGGAAAAAGTTGTAATAGGAAGAAAGGTGGAAGGGAGAGAAGAAAGAATAAAATAAAAGAAGTGAAAAAAAAGGAGGAAGCGTGTGCGTTGGGGACCGTCAGTGCGACACGTGAAAAGTCTATGGACGGTTGTACAGTGCAAGAATGGTCTGGTCCTATATCAGCTCAGCGACGCCGATGTCATTGAGATATTCAAATAATGCGGTAACCACTTTACGCTGAGAGGAGGGAGATGGCCATGGTCCCAGAAGTGCTTTTAAAGTCAAGGAACTGTGGTTGAGGCACTCGATCTTCTGTGCGAAGTTGTTCCTTGCGTGATAGTATGTAGGACACTCCAGTAAAATATGCTCGACGGTTTCTGGTGAACCACAGTTGTCACAATAGGGGTTCGAGGTTAGGCCAAGGCGATAGCGGATGGTATGTGTTAGCGCCACGTTGAGACGTAAGCGATGGAGCAAAGTCTCTAGCCGACGTGGAAGTCGCTCCGGTAACCTCAGTGCCAAAGTTGGGTCGACATGATGCAGGAATGGGTGCTGGTTTTTCGGGAGAGACTAGAAGGTGCTTCTTTCCCTGAAAACAAGCTCCTTTGCTAGCCTAGAGGCATCGTGCTTCGTGAAGAAAATGTTCCTCACGTTCCGCAGTCGCAATCCTCTCTTGGCAGCCTCATCTGCTTTTTCATTGCCTATGATGCCGCAGTGGGCAGGGATCCACTGCAGTATCACGCGGTGTCCGGCGACACAAACTAGATGATTTAGGTAAGAGACATCGCGGGATATATGTTCGTGAATGCTGAAGCAGCTGGCACGTCGAAGAGTTTGCAGTGCTGCCTTCGAATCCGTAAAGATTACCCACTGTGCTGGCTGCTGGCGGAGAATGTGGCGAAGTGCTTGTTTGATGGCATGAAGCTCAGCAGATGTAGATGATGTTGGGCGCTCAAGACGGTATGAGAGTGCTTGGCCGGTGGATGTAATGAAGAGCCCAGAAGAACTGCAGTCAGGCGTAGATGATCCATCAGTAACAATGTGGGTCATACGAGAGTATTGGTCACTTATATGGGCAAGTGTTAGTTGGAGGAGGCATATCTGAGGCATAACTTTTTTTGATGTGAGTCCAGGTATGTTTAATTTTATGCACAGGGGTGATAGAGTCCAAGGCGGGAAATCAGATGGCATGAGTTGTCGTCGTTGGGTAGGTACAGAGATGTTTATAGTATTTAGAGTTTCTGCGAAGCTCGAAATTTTGTTGCATCGTACAAATCTGCCAAGAACTGGGATTTTGCGTGCAGCGTATGCCTCAAGTATATTCGAAGCCGCATTGAGTTGCTTTTTGCATGTGGGCGACAGCCGTTGCAGAACAGGCAGGCTTTAGCGCAGCAAGCCGTCTACATATGCTTTGCAGAGAAGCACCATGGATCTGCAGTCGCTGCCCCATCGACATCCAGCAAGGTATCCGTTGTACGCGAAGGATTTAACCAATGTGCACGCTACGTTTTACGTTTTTCCTCATGATCATCGTCTTCGTCATTGTCTTCAACGTCGTCATAAACGCTTTCCTCTACGCCTTAACACGCCATTTCGCTGATATTTCTTTTCGCGCCTTGTACCGAAAATTGCGGCTTCTTAGAATTCTAAAGGGCGCTACGCTCATCCTCTGACATGAACTTTCGGTTGTTATTTTTTTTTTTTTAGTGAAAGCGCTATTAGAGGGACTATTACGCACAGGGGTATGAAAAGTAGGTTGAAGTAAGTTCAGTTTTTATGTCTTGACTGATTTTATTTTTATTGCCCCACAAAATTCGCTGAAAAATTCAGACATTTTCTGAGCTTACGCATTTTCATATTGTAAGACTTTTCCTTCTCAGATGCAATCACGTGTTTTTTTTTTTATGTTGCTTTGGCGGTGAGTACAAAAACGGTTTAATCTCAGCGTTGGTGAATCCCAACTCTACGAAGACTGTTTTCCTTAACTTTGGGGTTACCGACGAACCCTTTCGGGTCAACGTAGGCTAGGAGATTTGAAAATAAAACCTTAACTCCCATAAAAAGAAGTTTAGGCCCCAAGAAAACAGGATTAGTTTTTTACGCAGGCGATAACGGGAATATAAAAGAGGCTACCACTACTTTATTTTTAAAGACATTCTTTCAGCAAAAAGGCAACATACAGCGATTGCCTCGTTTTTCGAGTTGTCGAGTGCTGTGAAGTGAACCGAAAAGAAAAGAATTCTAAAACAAGTAAACGAACAGCCGCTCGTAAATTGCGTGCGCGCACGTAATGCGAAAATCCACGTAGAAACGAAGGGCGGTCATTATGTAGATGTGCGCTCGGCGGCCACATAAGCTCGCTTGATGGTTCTATCAAAGAAGACTGCGCTGCTTGCCAGTAGCCTGAATGCCCCGTCCAGGTGGCGGCCGTGAAGCTGCGAACTAAGCGAGGGTTATTCCGTGAACGGAGTATGAGTAGAAGACATGCCAATGTAATGGGAAGTTTTCATCTGGGTGAGACCGGAGATCATTTTTAAATGTACTGCTGGGTTCTAGAAAAATCTGCTGAAACGTCGGTCTTCAGAAAACTAGGGCCATATAATTTAGCATTTGTGAACGTAATACTCGAGATATTTTAGTTTACTTCTCCCTTTCTTCTCTTTCCAACTTCCTACCAATGATTACGCCATCCATACGAGAAACCTAAAGACAACCCTTTTGTTCTGAATAGGTTTCCTGAGCTGGTGGTATTGTAATACTGTTTAAGAGCAATCCTTATGGCGGAGCCAGATATGCTCCGGTCCACCTGCGTTCTGTCAAGAGCAACCGGAACTTTTAAGCGAAAGAAAGTGTGATTCTAGGTACTGGTGGTGCCCATCACGGGGATTGCCCAAATTACAACCACATAAGATGCCGTTATCGAAGTCGGTGAATCGAAGATTTTTAGCTATAAAGGGCAAAATATGCATTTCAAATCAAATGCAAATGACCGGCCATCGGAAGTTTTGGACGGGTAAATTACCTGTTCAGAAATGCGATTAAAAGTTTCAAACAACCATAGCGTAAACCAAAACCTCACATCCAGCTTGCTTCCTAATTTTAATCTGGCTTAGCTACAACAGCCTAATCAAATTTTTTATCATAATTTGGCGGCGAGGTTTTTTTTTTGTCCAAAGATACATTCGCGAAGATTTCCCGGCTCACATATGATTCAGCGGCGAGTTCGGCCAAATGTTTATGATACGGTTTAAAATAATACGTCTTAACGTGCTCGCGCATTAATTGCTGTTAACTAGTACGAGCCACAATTACAGTAGCCCAGAGCCAAGGCAGAACACCTTGTCATTTTTACTACATCAGAAAGCTATCTGTGCCAAGCGTAACCTTAGAAGTTTATATGAGTGCTTATTTTAACCACAGCGCTTTCAACACAGGGCGACAAATTGGTTTTCCAGCCCCTAATATAATGAACAGTTGCGTACAAGGGGTCTGGGTATGGACGTAAGATGTCAATAATCAGGGCCAAAGTTCAGAAATTATTTTTTCGTAATTTTTTGTACCATTTTACTGCGTATCATTGTTTCACGTAATTTGTAACAAAACCTGCTTGGGAATCTGTTCAATGGCGTATTTGAAATACAGCAACCCATAGCATGACGGGAACATTTTTTTCGTCTATTTATTACTATATCTTAATTCGCGTTTAAACTCATATTGCTTTTGAACTCTCTTGTTTCCTACGTCTATTTCCTGTATTTAAATGTGTGGGAATCGTTATTGTCCTGCTCTAGGCAATAAATAATGGAAATACTTGTCATCAAGCGTGACAACTCCTGCGGGTTCTACCTGTCAGCAGGCAAGCCAGAACAACGCCCAAGCGCTGCTTTCATCGAAACTCTGGGAACATTTGTCCGCTTATCAGTTCAGTAGTGGAGGCCATTAGAGCTTTCCTGGCTCCGCTCTCATCTCCGGTTGCCAAGGCTATTGTCACAGTTATTGGCCTCGTATTGCCTCTCCCCATACAAAGGCGATAGGGGCTGTAAGAACTTCCTTAGCACTAAAACTCTGGAAATACGGAACAAGGCCACTGTTTACAATGGAACACTTGCGGTCTTCGAAGCCGCCTTTCGGACTTCCGGTGGTGCATACAGCAGCACCGCTTTCCAATCATCGCCATGTCAGAATAACGGTTACGCGCAAAATCCATCTCTCTGGCTACACTGTTCTGCTGTCTACAGCAGGTGCGGTTCTTTCAAGAGATCTGCTCGCTATCAGGAACAACCTGACGTACATGCAGCACACCACACCTTCAGACGAAACAAACGAATATGTCGCAGTGACTGTTAAAAGTTCTACGCAGCAATTTATCCTTATCGCCGCATACATTCCCCCTGATGCTGCACTCAACTTGGATCCTCGTCTCTAGGACATCGTGCGATCCACACCGGCACCGCACGTGTGAACTGGATATTTTAACGCGCACCATGCCTCCTGGAGTAGCATTATACGACCATGCACAGTTAGAGGCAGGTGCCTCGTCGACGCAGCTTGCTGTAACGGCTTGACTGTCATTAATACCGGTGAGCACAGGTTTAACCGAGGCGCAGTGTCGACCACACTGGATGTCATCATGGCCTCCCTCACAATATCATATAGGGCCCACTAATATGTCGACATCGATTCCCATGAAAGCGATCATCTGCCAACATATATATTGCTAGATGGTCTATGTAAAGGGCCATTGAAACTAAATTCGTCGCCTGGATTGGTCACTCTACTCCGATCTTATTGAGGAGCTCGATGGAAACTTTGAATCCTACAGCGACCTAATAGACGCCATGACACTGTCAGAGGTTCCTGCTGAATGTTTTCCGACTACCGTCGAGGTTCTCTGTGGCCGATCCGGAATACCAAAGGCTCCGCGCGGTGCCTCACAGAGCTGAAAGGCGTGCTCGTAAAACGCGAACATCTGAAGATATACGGGTCGCCAGACGCGCACAGAGGCACCTACAGAGACATATGAAGAAACTGGCTCAGCGGGAATGGCAGTTGTTATGTTCAAAATTAGACCCGCCAGAACCTCTCACGAGGATTTGGAGCTTAGTACGTAGCCTGCGGGCACCGCATACTGCGCTGTATCCCTTTTACTCTATTTATTTGCGGCAGAACCACCGTGACCTTGACGTCGCTGAAGATTTCTGCGCCAGAGTCACCGCCTTGTCGGCTCCCATCTTACTTGCCCCCCTGCGAGCTGTCTCCTTGCCCTCAGCAAATGTGACCGTCATAGACAAGCCATTCGCAATGGCAGAACTACTAGCTGCCTTGTCTTTCATAAACAGGGCTTCTGCACCTGGTCCAGATGGCATCAGCTATGCAGCTCGCCTGGACTGGAAGGAACGGCCCAGCTTTCACGTTAGAGGAGATGGCTTGGGATTCTTTTCTTTCTTTCCTTTATAGGTACCTAGGCGTCTATGTTGTTTGTAAATGTGTAAACAGCCCAGGCGTGAGCGCCAAGGTTCAGAGCAAAAGTTTGTGCACCATCTTAATTATAAATTTTGTTCTTGTGCGCATTTAGTGGTTTCTGGAGGCCCCATTAGGCGTAAAGTTGCCTAATGTCTGCCCGTGTAAAGAAATATCCAGAATTTTAAAAGTGGCATGTCTATTAACCAATCAACGTTCTTTCCGTGCCCTCTTTGCCGAAAAAACCGAAACGTTAGTTTAGGAAAAATTCCCAGCGCTGACATGCAGAGGCATAAATTATACTCGTAACGCTAAAAGGCGTACACAGAGTGTAGCGTTCAGGCTGTAAATTTATAACGCCCTTGTCACGTTGAATAATGGCATGCCACACGTAGCGAGCGAGAACTTCCGAAACAGGGCGAAAGTTGTAGCTCAGTCTTCTATAACCGGCTGTGTGCCGCGTAAGTCTCGGAACAACAGAAAATATTATGTGCCACCTTGCATTCTGGACCCAATCTATCATGTCCGGTAAGCTACGCAAGCTGTCGCAAAACGGTAACTCTCTGGGGATAAAAATGGCTTTAGACGGAGCGCCCAAATACTGACACGGAAACATTGAAAGCACGAATCGAGCAACAACAAAAAGCACGGTGATACCTAAATAACAAAAAACAACGTCTGACTAAATATCTGAGATTGCTCGGCCGTTCTTTGTATAGGGGATACATGAACCTTCCCGGTAAACTCCTCACGGTATTTTCCTGCACTAAAGCAAGGAACCGTTGTGTATTTGTCGTTTGTTAGAGACATCCCGGCATGTGACACGTGCTTTTTCTGTCTGTCATAAGTTTTCTGTCATACACACGCGTAGCTATTTTCACGTTTTTTTTTTTTTTTAAGATTCTCTTCTTTTATGGGCTCCGGCTGTCGGCGTTTCCTATCGGCGTCTCCTGTCGCCTCATGTAGTCACGGCACAAAAACACCGGAACACTCGTTTTCCAACGCCTTGCGCTAGAACGTAGCGCGTACTTAAGGAATACACCGGGACACTCGTCTTCCAATTCCTCGCGCTAAAACACCTCATGCTTCAAAGAGACGAGACTTTTGCAGCAAAGCTGTATAACTCTACCCCTCAACGGCTTCATGTCCATGGGCAAAAACGCCAAGACCCCAAGAATACACTTATGCACTGCATGCTTCGCGCTGAGGAGATGGCCCGGTACTTTTTTTTTTCAATAGATCAGTCCCAGACGACGTTCTCGGGTGCCATAAAAGCGTGCCACACTAATCGAAAGTTTTCTTTGCGATCACATTGTGTAGTATGCAATAAGGCAAGTTTCAGCGATGTCTATAGTTGTGTTATTCTTCCGAATATTGCGAAAGAATAATTATGCAATGTTCGCGCTGTCTGTTACGCAGTGAAAGTACCCCGCATGGAGGGGATGAGGGGGCACAATGTTCGAATCATAGACGCTAATGTCAATGTAGCTTGCAACCGAAGGCGTTCCATGGCTATCAAGTAAAGTCGCTTAAGAAAATTCTGTGAGGTCCCGACGCTCACACACTCCTGGTTTCCAAGCAGAAAAGTTCATTTTCGAGAAACACGAGGGGTCCAGCACCGTGATCGTCCATCGCCGCCGTAAACAGGGGAGCCGCAAGATTGTTACAATTTTATTAAAGCGTCTCGAGCGAACACTTTTTTCTCAGATCGCCTCATAACGGAAACGCCACAATGTAGGGTTCTTAAAGACCCACTTTAAGCTATGCTATGAAAATCAGTGAAATTGAAATCGGAAATCGAAGCGATAACTCAAATTTGCTCTTTAATGTTAGCGCTGCTCCTCATTGTTAAGATTTTTCAATGTCAATCTACTTTTTCAGATGGTGTTAATATTTGTGATTAGCATCTATGACTAAATGATGACTCACATTGCTCAGTAGCCACTGCACGAAAGAGAAAAGTATAACACCCATCCAAATTATTTCAAAACAAAGCAAAGTTAGATAATGGTTCAAACAGTTTTATTGACTAAATATTTGCTCGCATATAGACGGCTTTATAGCACACCCAGTCCTGCGCCCCCCATCCTTCACACGTGAAACGTTGATTCGCTGCCAAGCCGCACTCGGAAATGCTCGAGCGACTCTCGGGACGAAACGACGCCTGGTCATCGTTGTCAGTGCAGTTCCGCTCTGTGCGCTTGTAATTGCACGAAAACATTGCGCCGTTGATTTGTTATTTAGGGCCGAGCCTCTAGCGCGGCCTAATTGATTCACTGTCAGCGTTTCCCATTTATACGCGTCCACCCGTAGGCGAATAGCGGAGAAGATTGGGAGGCCGAATGAACAGCGCCTGCGCCAGTCGCGCTTGTGGGACAAAACAGAGCGGACAGGGTAACGTCGACACGGTAATAAAGCTTGATACGTGGCAGAACTTACTGGGTATGTCTTTCAAAGGCGAATTTGTCATACGTGTACCAGGCCATCGCAGTGGAGTACGCAGAATTTAATTTCGTGAGGACGTGGAGGAGGCCTGATGTGGGAGGCCATAAAGAGGGAAAAAGATCAAAGAACGGTAACGATAATAAAAACAACAATAAGGAATTAAACGCAAGACGGTACAAAGGGGAAAGACTAAATAAAAAGCTCCCTCTTTTCCCGGGCTGTCATGATTAAGCCAACGGTAGCGCAGGATGCGCGGCCAGCAGTTGGCGTGATTAGCATGGTGGTTTAACCAGGTGTTTCGAAACCTTTTTTTGTGTGCGAAAACCCCTTGATATATTTGCTTTAGATTGCTTTGTCGGCACCGTAGCAAAGCGTGCCGGCGGATGTAACGTTATGGGAAAGCGCCCTTTGACTAAACAGTACAACTAAACAGACTAGACTAAACAGTTTCAACTAAACAGACCAAATTAAACTGTTTAGAACGGCCGCGTTTTCAATTCCAGTTAAACTGCCCCATTCAGGGGCAGACCACTTAAGGAGCCCCCGAAAGCACTGCGCATAAGCGCTTTCACTCTGCTTCGTGCCAGGAATAACTGAGAAATCTATAGTTATCCCAAGCACAAAGCGACACTGCGTGATTTGCTCGACGCGGCAAACACAGACGGGGACTTTATTCCGGACCAAGTGAGCGCGTGGCAAAAGCCACTTATAATATATGCGCACTCTGGAGGCCTGGCCTGGCCTGGCGCCTGTTGTCGATACCGGCGCGGTGCCCATGCACGTCCTTTTAATGCGTAGCATTCTTTGCCGAGTACACCCACAGCCAGGAGTGTGTAACGCCCTGCATTTCCACAAAAACGCAGATTTCGCGAAAGTTCCTAATGTAATCGTTAGAATAATGCAAATGGAGATTAATGGTCGAACGAAATTTTGAACAAATAAAAACTAACATACATATTTAAAAAATTACGCAAAATGTCAAAACGTATCCCGCATGACATTTCCACAATAATACAGATTTCACAAAAGTTCCGCCTGTAATCGCTATAATAGGGTAAATGGAGATAATTGGTCAAACGAATTTTTGAAAAACTGGAAAAATAATAAAAATATAAAATAATTACGGAAAATGGCGAACCGTGTAACGCCCTGCATTTCCGCAATAATGCAGATTTCGCGAATGTTCTAAATGTAATCGTTAGCATAACGTAAATGTAGAGAATTTTTTGTACGAAATATTGAAAAACTGAAACATAAAAACAACATAAAAAATTACGGAAAATGTGAAAACGTATACCACATGGCATTTACACAATAATGCAGATTTCGCGAGAGTTCCACCTGTAATCGTTATTATAGCGTAAACGGAGAAAATTGGTTGAACGAAATATTAAAAACTGAAAAAATAATAAAAATATAAAATAATTACGGGAAATGGCGAACCGTGTAACATCCTCCATTTCCACAATAGGGCAGATTTCGCGAAAGTTCCACCTCTAATCGTTATAATATCGTAAATGGACATTATTGGTGGAATGAAATTTTTAAAAACTGGAAAAATAAGAAAAATATAAAATAAATATTGGAAAATGGCGAACGGTGTAACGCCCTGCATTTCCATAAAAATGCAAATTTCGCAAAATTTCCAAATTAATCGCTTTAGTAACGTAAATGGAGATAATTGGTTGGACGAAATTTTGAAAAACTAAGAAATGAGAAAAATATGGAAATATTACGGAAAAGGCCAAACGTCTACCGCATGGCATTTCCACAATAATGCAGATTTCGCGAAAGTTCCTTCTGTAATCGTTATAATAGCGTAAGTGGACATAATAGACCAAACGAAATTTTGAAAAAAAACTAAAAATAAGAAAATATTAAAAAATGACGGAAAATGGCAAAACGCATAACGCACGGCATTTCCACAATATTGAAGATTTCACGAAAGTTTCACCTGTAATCATTATAATAGCGTAATTGGATGTAATTGGCCGGACATGATCTAGAAAAAAACAAAAATGTGGCTGTAAAAAATTCACACTCAAGACAGCCGGCATAACAATCCTACGCATTGTTAGGTAATTCTCTGAATTTCTACAATTTTTTTTTTACTCGCAGGCACGCTGATTTCCTCGCTTCCTGCAGTGGTGCTGCGATGGTCACTGAAGCACAGCAAAGCGACACCTTTCTAGCACTCCCTTCATTCCGATGGCATATTTTCGGCCTAATGTGGCGATAGAGCCAGTTTTTTCGCAAGGGCTACCTCTCGTCCTGAGAAATACTTAAGCGTAATTTTTTGTTTGGTACTCTGTTTTGCGCTTTATCGTTTATACTCGATGACACTACCGGCTTGCGAACGGCGTCGCCGAATGAAGCGTGTGTGATGCACAATCATAGGGTACCGCGCTATCGACAACACTGATTCCTGGAGATGAACCACGAACCTTTATTCGTCTTGTTTATTTTGTATGCTACTTGATCACTGAGCTTATCTTTCAGCTGGCTTTCCGCTTCTGATAAAGTAGGCGATTTTTAAAGGGATCCTGCTACACTTTCAATAAGCGCTTTCACTCTTTCCTTCACGTCTGGAACCATTGCGAAAGCTACAGTCACCGCCAGCACGGAGCGGCACTGCGTGACTTGCTCGTCGCACCAGATGCGCCTTCCAGTTCTGCTTTGTTTTTGTGGCTTTTGTTTTAAGTTGATTTCGAAACGGAAAGAAAACCGGCCAACAGCCGCTACATGGCCTTAGTGACGTAATTCGAGCCGTAGAAGAACGTCAGGAAAGAGAGAAAAATCTTTTGAGCGAGTTTACAAGTTATCTGATGGACATACAGCAAGCAATTTTTGGTTGAGATTCTTTGCGACACCCCCCCCCCCCTCCCCATGGTGACTACGCTCTGCAAGCATTTAGGATTTCAAAAAATTGGAAAAAGTGTTGCAGGGTCCCTTAAAGGTTCACAAAAAAAAATACCTCGTCTTTTTTTTTTTTTTTTTTTTGCTGTCTACTTCCTTACTTAAAATGATCCAAAGACATACTACTTATACGAATTGTCGGTTCGCTCTGCACGTCGGCATTCGTCAAAATGACCCCTCTGGTTCCCATCGAAGATCGCCGAAAGATTATTCGCTAATTTTTAGAAGGCATTATTCACAGGGAAATTTCCCGGCTTACTAATGGGTCGATGGACGCTGTTAGCCGAGCGATTCATGCCTGCTGGGATGAAGAAGGGCGACTTACTGATGTCCAGTGGAGGGGAAGGACTACGTCCACAACGGAAGAGAAGGACCAGCTGGTTGTTGCTGCCGTGGTTGAAGACCTGTTCCGTAGTGCCAAAAAGTTTGGGAGGCCCTGAGCAGCGAATCATCGTACGGCAAAAAGTAGCGAATAATCTTTCGGCGATCTTCGATGCGAATCCGAGCTGCCATTTTGACGAATGTCGACGTGCAGAGCGAACACACAATTTAAATGAGTAGTAGTTTGTCTTTGCATCATTTTAGGCAAGGAAGTAGACAGCAAAAAAACCGAGATAATTTTCTTGGTGAACCTTGCAAATCGCCTACTTTATAGGAAGCGGAAATCGAACTGAAATGATCAGTTGCAGTGGTCAAGTAGAATACAAAATAAACAAGATGAATAAAGGCTCGCGATTCATCTCTCTGGCATTTTGTTGTCGATAGAGCGGCACCCTTGTACGTCATACACGTTTCATTCGGCGGCGCCGTTCGCAAGCCGGTAGTCTCATCGGGTATAAAAGATAAAGCACAATACAGAGTAACAACCAAAACATTCCGCGTAAGTATTTATCAGGACAAGAGGAGTATTGGCGCCTAAGCCGGCGCAATCGACACATTAGGACGCAAATCGGCCATCGGGATGAAAGATTACTACAAAAGCGTCGCTCTGCGGTGCTTCAGTGACCATCACAGCACCGCTGCAGGAAGGGAGAAAATCTGCGTGCCCGATGAATACGGATCTATGTACCACATCGCATGGGCCTTCCAAAACACCCAATCTGCCTCTGAAATTCCCAATCCGTCACCTCAGCAACGGAACGTTGCGCTAACCAGCTCTGACCTGAACAACCAGCTTACCAGCTTATGCTGGTCACCAGGGCTCGAGCAACGGCACAAGACTCTGGTGCATAGCGCTAAGGGCGCCACCACCTCAGGAAGCAAACTAACTTTTTGCTCCATAACAATAAAAGTTGTTCATCCTCCTCCTCCTCCTGTGAGTAAGAAAGGACGCGCATGCGCGCCGCGCCGGTCCCAACAACTGGCGCCAGGCCTCCAGAGTGCGCTTCGGTTGCTTTTGCCACGTGCTCGTATGGTCCGGAATTTACCCGGCTTTATCCGCGCGGAGGTGCCGGCGGGCGCGTAGGCGGTGCGGCTTTGTCACCTGCTTCGGGCGCAGCTTCGCGTCCATTGCGCGCTTCCTTCGCACGGCTTGATTAACTTGTTCGACAGCACCTCCTGGGTAACCCGGACCCGACGGAATTAAGTGGTCGTATGGCAAAGATACGTTAAGGATTGGTTTGCAGGGCGGGAAAACAAAATGTAGAGACCACATACAGACACCTGGCCGCTAGATAAACGCTACCTTTTGCGCACTGCTTGCCACGAATGGGACTCCGTTTTCTAAATTGGTAAATACCAATTCGGTTGTGGTTTTTATCAGCTGCTGGAGAGGGGAGAGCGCTTTTTGGCGCGAATCCCAGGTAACAGCTGGCAGAATCTCTGGTTTCACTCTTTGTAGAGGCACGTGTGTGAATTCAAGTGACGTCACATGGCCAATTGTTGTGGTGTCGTTTACAGCTTTGCTTTCCAACCCCCTTCGCAGCGTGGATTGGAGCCAATTTTTTTTGTTCACCAGCGCAATCAGCCGAACTATAAGACCTAAATTATTTCACCACTTCCGCTGCATCGTCGAGCCTAGGGTCATTCCTGCGGTACTGCAGCGCCGTAAGGCAAGCTGAGTGGGCTGTGACATGCAAGGGGACTATGTAAACCTTGCCTTTAAACAACGTTGCACATGACATGCCCCCTTAGAGCTGCTGCGAATCGGTAAGGGCGCCTTGAGTCCTACGAACGTAGCGCTCCACTGGTCGCTACAGTGCCCCCCGTCAAGCACGCATTGCGTCAAATCATCTCCTAGCATTGTCACTGGGAAATGAAGCGCATAGAGCGCGACGCGCTTGCTTCGTTAACCGCAGCCACGACGTCGCTGCGTCTTCGAGTACAGCTTCCGCTTCCAATTCCGCTCACGCTAGCCGCTGATAGGATATACCCTCATACTAGCTGCATGCGCACTTCACGAAAGGCGTTCAAGTATGGGAATAATTGTTACCAGTACAGAGAACAGCCAGTTTAAATACAGAATCTTTATTGTGAAACGCCAATCCAATACCTAATCCGATAATCCGATAAAGCTTGACGGGTGCAATGAAAATTATTCACACCCTCAAGGGGAATTTTCGCTGTCTTTAACTAACACCCTTACACCCTATAGCAAAAACACAATAAGACATTCTTTTAGGAGTGTTTATAACATCCTTAAGGGGAGTTGTTGCTGTCTGTAACTAACACCCTTGCAGCAAAACACGAGAAAACCCCTTAAATGAGCGTTTTGTTGTCTTTTTTGCTGAGAGGGTGTATATAATTTCATTTATTTACTTGAAGTAGTCACCAACAGCGCCGGGCCTGCCTTCTCGAGGGATGCACTGGGTACATGAGGTATATAAGGCATATAAACACACAGCATATAAGGACGAGTAGTCGATCAAAAATGGGCAAAAATAAATGTGTGATATGTACAAAGGTGGAGTGTCATCAAAGAGGGCAAAAACATTCTCTGAACAAGAGCTCGGAGGTCGTGGGTGGAGTATGCATTAGTGAACGCAAAGAAGCATAAGAAAGGTGGTGCTTTTGGTGAAGAAGTACGAGAACAGAGGGTAAAGTGCAGGAGCGACCTCCCGACAACATGCACACCTCTACAACAGGCTATTAAACGCATGTTGGCATCGGCTAGCTGGTTCCTTGGTGCAGTGTTCTGTCTACATAAAAGCAGCTATACGGGCGCAGTGGTCTGCTTGACACTCACAAGCGAACGGATGTCACAAGTCAAGGGTAGTCAAACTTTGAATGAACACGTTTAAAAAGGAAAACCATGTCCCGCCTGGAGCACCTAATAGATATTTTACCCAGATTCAGAAGCTTGAGAATCCCGCCGTGTCTACAATGGCTCTGTGGTGAGTAACGACGAAATACGATTCTAGTGAATCGCTCTGAATCCTTTCTAGTCGAAAGTACGACAAAGGGCTTAAACAATTCCAAATTGAACTGGCAAAGTCGAGCTTGGGTAAAATTAGGGCGTGGTAGAGTGAGACAAAGCATGATCGCTCCGTGAATTCACTGGTCGCCCGGGAAATCACGTCAAACGTACGGAGACAGGAGTCAGGTAGTTCGCATGCGAGTTGAAAGGTAGTTTTCCATCCATCATTACACCCAAATCACGCACTACAGTAGCGTGTTTTGCGGGTTCACCGAGCAGAGAGTACGCAAACATGATCGGGAAAGTCCTACGACTATACGATATCACGATAGTTTTGGAGAGATTCACCTTTAAATAGCTGCTGTCGCACCATGCCGAAACTGCGTTGGTGTCATTTTGCAAGAGAACCCGGTCGTCCAGTGAAGAAATCGCGCGATAGAGGTTCATATCATCGGCGTAGTTAGAGAGCGAACAGTGCCTAATAACGGGCTGGATATAATTAACAAAAACGTTAAAAAGAAGAGGGACGAGTGTCGAGCCTTGATGTACCCCTTAAATTATCGCGAAGGTCGGGAGGTAGTGCCTCCACAACAAACACAATTAGACCTGCCTTTTAAGTAACTGCCAAACCGATAGGCGGGAGCCACCCCCCCCCCCTCCCTTCCGGGGAAATCCCAGAGGAAGCTCGCGCCCCCGAGCACCCCCCCCCCCCCCCCTGGTCGCCGCCTATGGCCGAACTACTGGCAGTACTTGACGGATAGACTCCATGCGGACAATGTGCGAAACAGTAAGTCATAATCAACAGCGTTGAGGGCCTTGATGCAGTTGAAATATACCGTATCAGCCTGTTGGCGAGAGAGCCCTGGAGGTCTGATGTCGTTAAGAAAACAGGCGAGCTTTGATTCTACTGACCTTCCGGGCATGAAGCCGTGTTGGTTAGAGTTGATAAATGAACGCATTGCTGCCAAAAGGTATCGATGCATGACTTTTTCGAAGACTTTGTAAAATCAAGGCAAAAGGAAGATTAGCCCCCACTTTCCGGGGATTATGGCCCTTCCAGACTTCTGCAAAGCGAAGATAGCGGTTAGTTTCCAGTATGCTGCAGAATGTTGCTGAACAAGTGACAGACGTATGATATGACAGAGCAAAGGTGCAAAGACGACACAACAACCCTTCACGACGAAGCAACGAATGCTGTCGCATGCCGCTGACTTTTTCGTGGGTAGTTTGCTGATAGTGGTCACATCATTCTTGGGATTTGCATGGTGGTCACATCAGTGGTCACATCATAGTGGTCACATCATCTTGGGTTAGGGATTTGCAATACTGGCCCGTGAGATTGGAAACCCAATTCGCTGCCGCTGTCGGAAGACGTCGAGTAGGTCGAATAAAAATCGTAGGTCGAAAGAAGTTTGACTCTATTTCCAACCATCCGAGTAAAATACAGAATACAATAATAAAATTAAGTTGGTACACCAAAGAATTCTATCCAAGACACCCTTGTAATAGACAACGTAGAATATAGTCGGGAGTGTTTAGCTGAAAAATTCAACAGTTATTTTCGTCCTATTTTCGTTCCTCGTCCTACAAGTCATGCCTCGATTGTAGGCAATACAACCAGTCCAAAACTTCTCACTCTGTCTTTTTAACCCCTTGTACTGAATTGGAAATATATAATTTTCTTAGATCGTTAGACAAGAATACTGCAGCCGGGTACGATGACATTAAAGGCACAGCCATTAGTGCCGTAGCTGATCTCCTGAATTTTCCCCTGGCATATATATGCAAGGCTGCGTTTGAAACTGGCATATTTACAGAGATCATGAAAAAGGCAAGAGTAGTCGTCATTCATAAAGGGGGTCCTTGGAACAACATCAGCAACTACCGCCCCATTTAAGTTCTTTCTTTATTTTTAAAAGTACTTGAGTATCTTTTTAAAACACGTTTAAATACATTTTGAACATATCTCAAGATGTAGTATAAGAACAATATGGTTTCCGAGAAGGTAAATCCACTGAGATGGCTCTACTGAACCTAAAAGACAAATTAATTAGTTTTTTCGAAACACAATAGTTCACTCTGGGTCTATGTCTAGATTTCATAAAGGCGTTTGATTCGATTAAACATGATGTGCCGTTTCTAAAACTGCCTTATTACTCAATTAGGGGCGTAGCTTTGAAGCTGCTTAGAAGTTATTTAACCGGTTGCTTACAATAGATTCTTATTAATGGTTACCGATCTTCTTTAAGAACATAAATTCTAGAGCCATTATTGTTTATTATATATATTAACGACATTGTACACATGCCACGAACACCAGATATCATCTTGTATGCCGACGATACCAGTGTATTTTAGATGCGACGCCTCTCTTGCTCTGAGGCATATCCCTCCTGCGTCGTTGTCGCGGCGTCCGGCCGCATCCCTCCTCCGTTCTTCTCTCCCACAGCTGTGTGCAACACTCTCACTCCGGCTCATTAGCATACCACAGCTGGCGCGCTTGTTTGGACGCGCTTCGCTGCATAACGCTGCATTAACAACTGCTCCGGCGCGCGCAAGTGCGCTCATGCGCGACGCACACCACCTGCGCATGTGCAACTCTCCCCCGTTCTTCTCTCCGACAACACTCTCACTCCGTCGCGTTAGCATAACAACAACAGCTGCGCGCGAGCTTCGCTCCGCTCGCGTCTGCTCCGGTGCGCAAGTGCGCGCATGCGCGACTCTCCTCCGCTGTCTCCTCTCCTTCAGGCGCTGTGAATATAAAGCGGATAGCGCGCTGCGGCGGTTCAGTCAGCGCTCGCTCTCGTTCGACTCCGCGTGACTTTGCTTGACGACTCCGTGCTTGACTTGATTCTTCCGATGAAGACGTGATGGAAGCGACGGTCCCTTCAGCGAGTGGGCTGACACAATACAATACCAGCGTCAGCGCAAACGCTCAAGGCAACGTTACGACCAATTGAACCCCCCGATGCGTCGCATCACATCAGGGTTCCCTCGCGGGAAGATGGGCGTAATTTTTTCTCTGGTAGGCAGTTGGGCAGTATTAATACGGCTGTTACACCTGGTCCTGGTTAGGTGACTTGACAATTTGGTGACAGGTGAATCAATTGCAGCTAAACGTTGCAAAAACTAAATACGTAGTGTTCAAGCCTAGAAATAAACCGGATGACAATGAAATCCAACTACGTTTTCAAAATTGTGTTGTAGAATGTTGTCTATTCATACAAATTCCTTGGAGTTGCATTCGAAGAAAGCCTGACATGGACACCACATATACATAAGGTACATTCAAACGTGTCAAGATCTATAGGAATGTTATGTAAAATTGGACTGCTAGTTTCTAAAACTTAGTTACGACAATTGTATTACGCACTGGTGCAATCTCATTTGCACTGCTGCTTGATAGTATGGGGCACCACAACTACATCGAAGATTAAACGAATAACAGCGCCACAAAAACGAGCTGTTCAATGTATTGAACATCTTCATTACTTGGAAAATACCTCAACTGCGTTCTGTGAACCTAAATTTCTAAAAATTACGCAGCTTTTTGAATTTAAGCTCTCAATACGCATTTGTAACGAAATCAAACTCGATGAATCCACCTTTTATAGACAGTATCAACCGCCCAACATTTAGACACGAACTATACAAAACCCCAGTGATTAGGACAAATTATGGGACCCAAACATTTGCTAATTTAATACCCTGTTTCCTCAACAAACATCCTGACATCCCGAAAATGGTACACGAGTCCCCTTTAACACATGCCTTCAAACGCGGTGTTAAGCAGTACCTTCTTACTCGGCCTATGGAATGAACTCTGCTGATTGTCGTACACGCGGATTGGTAGTTGTTTTACACTTCTGTGTATTTGTTTGGCCGAATTGTTCTTTCTGTGAAGTTTTTTGGTATTCATTTTGTTTTCGTGCATTCTGTACTTTGTTTGTTTGCTGCTACCGCTGTTAGCAATGCTCATGTACGGGTGAATGGGCCTTAGGCAGAGTCCATCGGCCTTTAGACCACTCACACGAGAAATATTTGTCTGAATGAATCATTTCCGAAATCTAAAAAAAAAAAATGACGTGAGAGACGTTCACAAACCCCTCCCGGGTCAGGCGCGAAAATGTCACTGTTCTGAAGGATTACGCTTTCGCGTGCGTGACGAGGGCAGTGGGTAATAGATGACTCAGTTTAGTCAGTAAACGTCTTTTTGTCCCGGGCAAGAAGCTTTTAAAGACGATGGGCTTTCTTGGGCTACTTCAAGCCAGAAACTTTGGTCCGTCTGTCTGTGGATCGATTCAGCCACCCGGCCAAAGTGAAACCGGGTCTGCGCAATAGTCTTATATACTCACAGCCAAATCTAAACGTCGAAGTCCGGTTTATATGTTCTGATAATGTTCATACTTGTAAACATACATTGTTGAACAAGAACACGACATTACACAAATGTAAGCCAGAAAATTAATACAAAACGGATATTAACAGTAATCCCTTATAAACAAAATCATAGATGCCTGATTTTTGCGAAATGAAGTACTACATCCACTGCAGAAAAAAAAAAAAGATTACATTGCTGCCTGCTGTCGCCCGCGCCACTATAGCTTCTGGTGGCATTTTAAGAAATCAAGCGCGAACAGTTACGAAAGGATCCACTAGACAGGTTCCACGTTCTGCTTGGAACGCATGTGGACTAGGGCAAAGCGGTTCTATAAGCGTTGAAGTAGGGCTCCTCGATCCACGCGCGTGTCCGCCGTACGGCAGCACTGGTATCGAGGCACCCGGCCTGGAGCAGTGGAACGCGGTAAATTTAAATTGACTTGAGCAAACCTTTAGCGTGTTTACCTTGGGAGGAGCGCGACGCAAGGGGAACCACATGAGGGATGAGGGGGAAAGCGAAGGGAGGCACTTACTTGGCAAATGGCGACAAAGACTATGGTCTTTTCTCGACATTTGCAACGAAAGGAGCAGATTTATCGCTAAGCACCGCCATTCCTTGAAACTTGCGAGAGAAGACGGGTCATCGTGAGCCTTAAACAAGCGGTGGAACTGACATTTTCTCCGAAGCGCGCCCCGCAGCTATAGAGTGATTGAACCAAAATAGAAACTTAGTGGAGCGATTTCGACGCTTTTGGATGTGCTGGTCCCCGTTTGGGATGTGTTGGAGCAGTATGGGGTAAGGGGATGACACAAAGCACCGCTGTAATCACAGCAACATTTTTTTAGATTCCATTTAAAGCTAGGAAAACGACGCATTGGAGCGGGATTCGAGTTTGCGTTAGTTTAAAACCACAAATTATATTGGGAGGCCTCACGCACCCTCGGATACCTGCGCCGCAACTTTAAATTAGCCTCGCCAGACATTAAGAAGTTAGCTTATGGAACTTATGTGCGATCTAAATTAGAATATGTTTGCTCAATCTGGCACCCCTCACAAACTTATCTTACTAACGATTTAGAACGGGTTCAAAACCGCGCTGCCCGTTTTATTTATTCCCAATACTCAAACAATATACTCTGCACTGAAAGAATCATTGAACCTACCGTCACTTGAATCTCGTCGTATCATTTCTCGGTTGTGTCTTCTGCATGCTTTCTATTATCATCCTAAATCACGGCAGGCCCTGCTTCAACCACCACACAGAACTTCATCCCGCATAAACCACAGCCATCCTATCGCACCTATAAATGGACACACATCTGCAATGATCACCTCCTTCTTTCCCAATGGGATTACACTCTGGAATAAACTACCCGATAATTTAGTAACATGCATTAACCGCCCAACTTCCGCAATAAACTCAAAATTTACATGTCACAATCTAACTGAATTTGCTGTCCTCCTGCCAGTTTTTTACAATAATTTCGAAGTACTGTTTAAAATGTTTCATAGTCACCTCTGAAGGTTTACCCTTGTACATTTATAAATGTACAAGGGTAAACATTACAAGTAAACGTATACGTTTACTTTGCACTTGGTAATGTTTACTGTATGCTTTGCATTTTGTACCCTTTGTGTTACTATTCTTGTCTGAATGTTTACCCTTGGTACCCTTCGAGTTTTGTTGCGTTGTTTTTTATACCTTGTAACGCGCCCTCCCGTATGTAATGCCTTCGGGCCTTTAAGGTGGAATAAATGAAATAAAATAAAATGAAATATCACTGCGGTGTTTACGGCAATGGGCTCTAAACTGTCTACAACATCAACCGTGAAGCATGTTGGCGCTCACAGTGCCGGGATATCCGATCCACATGTCAGTGCTAATGCTATCGCGTTCTCTACATCATAAGGAGTGCTTAGGTGTGCTAACGTTATTTTTTGCGACACTGACTTGAATTACTGCAGCCGTTTGCCAACAAAATTGACATCACATTCTTTCCAACTCAAGCGCAAGCGCAACTCTTCTGCAAAACCTTAGTTCCTGCATGACGTGAATCCCCGCAAACGCCTACGTCTCTCCTTAAATCAATGTCTCTGTAAACATGGTCTACACAAACACAGACTGGCGAGGTTGGCAAGGTTTCAAATTAATTTATCACACAGTTACCTCCCGTGTCTTTCAACGTTCCCCGGGACACATTACCACCCCAATAAAAAATGGGTCTGTGTTTCCCGAACGAGCTCCAGCCGATGTCTTCAACCTGTTCCTTTGCGACATGAAGTATTGCGTTCGCCAGCCCACATATAAGCAGTCGTTTTTTCCCACTGAAACTCATTCAGACTGCTGTTGCGTAAACGGAAGACGCTCGCCTGCAACTCGAAACGAGTTACGCCTGATTGCGAATTTGGTGAAGTGCTTAATTCGTAAAGAGCGAGTTTCCTCACGCCAACGTCGGCCCGTTGGTCTGGTGGTATGATTTTCGCTTTAGGTGCGAGAGGTCCCGTGTTCAAATCCCAGACGGGTCCGGACATTTTTATTCTTTATTTGCCTTTGAAGCATATCGTGTACCATAAATATGCCTGGCCATTTTTTATTCGAATAAAAAATTATGAACAGTACAAAAAATTGGCCGCGTATCTGCTCCTTTCGTTGCAAATGCCGTCAAAAGACGACAGTCTTTATCGGCTTTTGCGAAGTAAATGCCTCTCTTCGCTTTCCCGCTCACCGCTCATGTTGTTCCTCTTGCGCCGCGCTCCTCCCAAGGTAAAGATGCCAAAGGTTTGCTTAAATCATTTGAAATTTCCCGCGTTCCACTGCTCCAAACCGGGCGTCTCGATGCGAACGCTGCCGTACGGCGAAGGGGCGCGTTAATCTAGGCGCTCTACTTCAACGTTTATAGAACCGCGTTTCCCGACTCCACGTGCGTTGCAAGCAGAACGTGGAACATATCTAGTGGAACCTTGCGTAACTGTTGCCGGTTGATTTCTTAAAATGGCACCAGAAGCTATAGTGGCGCGGGTGACAGCAGGTGACAGCGGAGTGAATTCTTTTTCTGCAGTTGATGAAGTATTTACTTTCGCAAAATCAAGCATGTTTGATTTTTTTATGAAGAAACACTGCAAATATCACTTCTGTGTTGATTTGTTGTCTCATATTTGCGTAATGTCTTGTTCTTTTTCAACAATGTTGACAAGTATGAACATTACACCGGACATAGACGGGTAGATGTAGCTGTGATTATATAAGACTATTGCGCAGGCATTGTTTTGCTTTGGCCGGGTGGCTTAATTGAGTCACAGACAGACAGACGGACAGACAGAAAGTCAACAGACAGACCAAAATGTCTGGGTTTAAGTAGCCCAAGAAAGACTATCGTCTTTAAAAGAGAAAATCCGGTAAGTTCGGGATTCGGTAGGTCAAGTAGAACTTCTGAGAAGTAGTTTGTAAGCGCCGACATACCAAGCGTTTTTCTACGTGCTTGTTCGAGTTGCGATAACGAAGTATCAGGTTAACAACGCTTATGGTAAAAGTTCTGGTCACACGGATGTCGTCTTTCGCTTCCTTTTGTGTACTCCCCAGAAATTTAACAAACCCGAGATGAGTTCAGGAGCGTTTTATGACGATCCCGAGTGATTGCTATGTTTTAGGTATATGAAGCCATAGCCACAAAAAAAGAAAAATTAAGTACGACCCAACAGGCGTGCTTTCAATTTTAGCGTAACCAAAATTATGAGTCGTTGAATTCACCAGTGCACTGGAGCCTTTTATGAATTAGATATTTAATATTACTTCATCAAGTTAATTATACGAATGGCCGTTTCATCAGTATTTGGAAATCAGTCGTTGGCGTGACCAGTCCATATCAGTCTTTGACACGGCCGCTCTGTAGGTCGCGCTGTAATGTGGGAGAGTTCGTGGGACGCCCACACAGGGGGTCGGAAATTTCAGTGTTTGCTGAAGCTTAATGTTAATTTCGATCGGTGGATTGATAGATCTATCTATCGATGGATTGATTGATTGATTGATTGATTGATTGATTGATTGATTGATTGATTGATTGATTGATTGATTGATTGATTGATTGATTGATTGATTGATTGATTGATTGATTGATTGATTGATTGATTGATTGATTGATTGATTGATTGATTGATTGATCGATCGATCGATCGATCGGACTTGTTTATATTATGATTAACCGCTCAGTGAACCTTAACCAAACTCCTTCCGTTGGCTTTGTGAGGGCGTAAATTATTTTCCGAGTGAATAAAACATGTACCACACGGTTTGTTTTTCTTTTTGCTCAGTAGACGCCTTGCCGCAGCACCACCACCACACAAAGTCTTTTGTGAACGCCAACTACACCATACATCAACACTGCAGCAATGCCGGCCCTGACAGTTGGCAAAGGTCACTGCGACTGCACTACTAACGAAAGAAGAATTGCAGCCTATCCATCAATACGGCTGCACAAGCCAGTGCACCAAGAGACGAGATTCCTTGCGCACTCTTGCCGCTTGCAAAGACTTTCGCGGCAATTGCCATTCACTGACTTCTAATTGCCATCTTTAACTCGTGAGAAAAGGCGGTAATTTAAAACTACTCATAAGCGCTTCCCTGAATAATGAGCTGTTTATTAATATTACATGGAACTGAATTATCCGTCCTTGAAACCGGTTTTCCTTGCGGGCACAAAGCGTCGCAGATGCGTAAACAAAATTTCACTTCTTTCTCCCAGCGGCTCGTTCGGTATCAGCGTGGTGTCGGCACCCCGGTCGTTCGGTCAGCCCTTGGGTGCTTTCCCCGAAGGACCCTCGATGAGCGCTTAATAATGCAGCCAAGAAAGCGCCGCCCGGAAGTCGCCGTTAGAAACGAGCCTCTCTGTTTGTCTTCCCGGTCGCGCGCTTCCGCGGGCGTCCTTTTCAATAGCAGCGGCAGATAAGGCGGGACATAACCGTTTCGTGGCCGTGGCAAACACGCCGCAGCCAGCCCATCGATCGGAATCACCGGCCACAAAGACAATAGCGCCGAGGAAATCCTGCAGCGTCCGGAAGCACAAACGGCCCCGGTGGCGGCTTGTTTGTTCAGCAGTACCCCGCTTAACATGAGTAGCATCCAACCACCGAATTCTGCGCGAAAATAAGGCGCTAAAGGCGGTTGTTGTGGTTGCTTTTTATTCTGCCTCTGTTCACGCCTGAAGGGGGACCGAATGGAATTTGTCATACTTAACTTTTGTTTGTGTCTGTGCGTGATTGCCGTGCTTCTGAGTAATTCCAGAACCTCTTGAGTTTAGTCCGACTCTGGAAACTGGATCTTGTGGCCCGAGGTTATGGAGCGCGACATTACGACTCTGAAGCAACTTCAAGGGCAGATGCTTTTTGTAAACGACGGCACGGGCGTCGAGCGTCGAAGGATGAAAGGAATGCAGTAAAGCGGTTCTTAAAGGGGTTACCAAAATGGAATCATAGAAGGGCTTTCGAGCGATTTTTCACTGCGTGTACGTAGCGCATACAATGAAGCGCAGAAGCGGCAATTTCTAGTGGTCATATGTTAACTTTAAATCAGATATGCTACATACCAGTGCAAAACTTTAATACTCAACCAGGACTTGGGAACGAACATGCTAAGTTAAGTCATAAACATTTTTGTAAATTTTAAGAAAACAGCGAATGTTCGGAAGTTTAGAAACGCTTGCATTACGACATATTAAGCACAAAGAAACAGAAAAAAAACCCTCATTAGAGCAATAAGTAAACCAAAAGGGAAATGTTAAACGGACGCGTTCCGCTCATAATTATAAAATTGTAATTTTTAAAATTTTGAAACTGTGAAAGAATAATGTTCCTCCCAAAGAAACCGAATATGTTGGGATCAGTTATCTCCAATTAACCAAGTTTTCATACTGTTTTGTCGTTAACAGCGGACGGGGGCTGTGAAGCTGTCGTTAGTTTCTGGTCTCACATGTCATCCATACTCCGGAAACTCTTGCGTTTTTACGGAACGATAAATTTATCGCCTCAGATTAACATTTTACCTCTGAGAATCGCTACAAGTACAGCCGTTAGAATTAAAATCCAAGCCACTCAATTCTAACTGCCTTGCTAGGGAGGTAGAATAATGGTTAAAGAAATGAAGCAAGAGCCACTACTCTCTCCCAAATACGCCGACATGAAATTTTCCTGCAGAAGATGGCGGTAATTATAGGAATAGAAGAAAGACTGGAAAAGGGAGAAATATAGGGGGAGAAAACAAGCAATGAAAGTGGCATGGCATCGCTAAGATCTCAATGCTAGGCTTGGTTGCGCACAAACTCCAACGGAAAGCCAACGGAAAAGCCCACTAAAAAGCCCTGCTTCTTGGTGGAAACAGGAGACAATCATCCGAGGAAAGCTGAAGCATTAGAAGAGCCTGTAAAATGACACGATGCTTTTCCCTGTTTAATGAACACACAGAAGCTCCGCGGTTTATAGAATAGCAGATTCAGCGCAACGAGGTCAACAGACAGGGAAATGCACTGAGTGCGGGCTAACGTGCAAGCACAGCCTGTGCGTCGACGCAAAAGCAGTGACATGTCAGCTACCGAAAATTCCGCAGAGTGGGTTGATCGTAATACTGTGAGAAAAGAGAACTGACTGACAGTCAGTCAGCCACCTGCACGTTGTGCTACCCTTACCAGAGGGTAGCCGGCTTCGCGAGCACCTGTCGCGAGCGGTGGGAAACTGCGTTGTCCAGCGCATAACTCGCCGACTAGGTCATGCTGACGGAGAGGGCGGAGCGCGCGAAGACGGCGTTTGGACTTCTGGTCTAAGAAGCTACCCCCACGCATAGAAATGCTCTATAAAAGTTCCCTCTCTCTGTCTGTCTGTCTGTCTGTCTGTCTGTCTCTCTCTCTCTCTCTCTCTCTCTCTCTCTCTCTCTCTCTCTCTCTCTCTCTCTCTCTCTCTCTCTCTCTCTCTCTCTCTCTCTCTCTCTCTCTCTCTCTCTCTCTCTCTCTCTCTCTCTCTCTCTCTCTCTGCTGCGAGCGTCTTCCTCTCCCGGAACCCCACAGTGAGAGAGGCTACAATTGCAAAAATGACTTCCCAGCTAGTGTTCGCGATGGCTTCACAACCGATCGTTCTCCTGTGAATTAATCTTCGTATCGCTGATGCAGTGTTTATAGAGAACACTTAGCTCTTTCACTTGCCCATTCGAACGCTGTACCTTTATAAACAATAGACTTTCTTGAGATACCTAAACGCAAAGTTTTTGGTCTGTCTGTCACTCGATTCGGCCGCCCGGCGAAAAAAAAAGAAAGTGTTCAAAGATCGCTCGAACACCAGGTATATATGTAAGCAAGACCATGTTATGAACTACTAGAACTGCTGCCATAACCCATACATGTATAAATTATTCAGGGCAATAAAAGCCTCAGGAATATTTCAGGCAAAATGCAAATACATAGCCGAGGGTACCAGCGTTCTTTGGGATTCCCGTTGCATTGGTTTGTACAATGCCAAACGAAAAAAAAAAAGCGCGTTGAGAATGGTGTTGAAGAGAGCCTAGCTAGAAAATACGAAAACAAAAGAGTTCGAGCTCGAGCTCCTCTAAGAACAACAGCTACAAAAGTTCCCCACAGATCACGTGCCAGCATTGCGAACGCGGAAAAATGAAACTCAATTAAACGCACCTCCATTGCATTCTTTACGGGAGGAGCGAGTGGAAAGGGAAAGAGGGTGAGGGTGGAAGGGTTGATAGGAGAGCGTGTTATGTAACAGAGGCAGCAGAAGACTGGCGTCATCTGCTGACATTTGCAACGAAGCAAGCAGATACGCGTCCAATTTCTTTTTTATAACAAGTCGCAGCAGAGCCATTTGGATTACACGCGGAGCTGGCTCTTGCTTCACACTGTCTGTGGAATACTAATACAGGGTTCATTTCATGACGCGGCGTTGAACTGACGTAAACGTCATCCATCTCCACTTCGGAGTACTCACGGGGGCTTTCCTCGCACCGCTCGCTTTACGAAGCAGATGAGGGCAGCCAGCGTCTTCTATCTCAAGAGTGGCTGCAGGAACTTGCCTCGTACTCTCCCTGTGGAGTTTCCAAAGTATTTGAAACAGGAACAGAAATAACCAGAACAAAACACGTCACCGTAAATCTACGCTTCGGCGCGTCCACTCAAATATCCAAATACAAGCACGAGGCAAAAATATGCAGATGATATCGAATCCACGGTGAAATAAAAAAAAACATATCCCTGTTCGAACACGGATACAAATAATAAGAAAGCAGGGAAAAATAACAAGGCACCAAGAAGAAAAATGCAGTGCTCCCTACGTTGTGCGCTTTAAAAATACAAAAACCTATTCATTCAAGTAACGACGTATCGTTCAAATATATTTCTTTTTTTTTTCCTTATAGCGTAAGACGTAAAGCGTACTGCTTGATGCCTTGTTATTTTTTCTCGACTTCTATTTCATTATTTTCGGGCACCTCCAACGTCATTTTTTATTTACCGCTTTCACTTTTCTTGGGCTTTGCTACCGACTGTATATTTTACCACGTGCTTCTTGCGTATTGTTGTGTACGACATGAAGCCTACAGCAGCGCGACTAACACTACACTTTCAGATATTGCGGTGCTCCTACAAATAATGTGATGTGGGCCTAAACTGTAAATTACCAATTAATTATGCCCGCTACTTATAGCAATGTGCTCAAAAATAATCGACTACGGCCAAGCATGAATAAATGGAAACCTACAGGAAGTCGGGACCCTCGAAAATTCAAGAGAGGAAGGCGTCCAGACTGCGATGAACTAGTAGGCAACGGGGAAAGAAAACCTACAGCCTTGAGGTTTAGTTCCCTCTACGCGGGAAAAAAAATAAAAGGAGGGCTCGTCCGGGATTTGAACCCGGGACCTCTCGCACCCGAAGCGAGAATCATACCCCTAGACCAACGAGCCAGACGAAGTAGCGCCGTGATTGCGATGAAGCTAAACATATAATTTAAAGATTCTTGTTTAGTTACGCTTTTTCCGCATGACGTGGAATGTCTCCCCCACTGTGCGGTGTGTTTCTGGCATTGTGCCCAATGGCTGCGTAGCATAGCCGATGTCCTCACCTCTGAAGAGCCGTTATCAAACTTTCCTTGAAGGCACGTCGGCATCGCGGCTCGTTGGTCTAGGGGTATGATTCTCGCTTAGGGTGCGAGAGGTCCCGGGTTCAAATCCCGGACGAGCCCTGTCTTTTTTTTAGCTACTTTATAATGGGCGGATTTTTGCAACCAAACGGCAAAGCAGAGCCAAATCGACAGGCTTTATAAATATGTTTCAGAAATAAATTAAGCAGGTTTCTGGTTAATGTAATATTAGTCTAAAATTGCATTATTCCGTGCACGCACAGCGCTCGTCGTACCCTGTACATACCCGTCGTACCCTGTACCCTGCACGGCGCTCGTCGTACCCTACGTTCTTTGCTTATTCGCCAAATGTGCGGCCGGACAACACAAAGGGTAAAGTGGGCAGCTCCTGAGCCTCCTACCCTTGTCCCATCTGTTACGAAGTCGTGGGTCACTAGGTGATTGAGAGGTGCTTTGCTGAAAACCCGCCGCAAATCTAAACCAGATAAGCAGATTGAAAGAAAAAAAAAAGCTAATTCCATCTGCAGATTTCACTTTTGGGTACGGGACGGTTCTCGCACCGTCTGAAAAACGTTGCGGGAGAGTGCGTTGTAGTACGCATGTAACAGGCGTGTATGCCTGTGAGCCGTAATAAGCGGGCAAAGTGAAGACAGCGCATGCAACGTGAATCATTCCACGCGTCCTGCTGAGCGCAACGCAGGGGCTCACAGTACCCCGTTGTCTCGTGGCAGATGTAATGTCGACCAAAGTGGTCGGTGCTCAAATATGAGGTTGCGGGCTGCGGAACAGACGATAACGGGAGGTGGGCACGTCGCGGGCCATTGCGAAGAAGCTGTTGTCCCCCTTACTACGATAAGACCAGTGTACGTGTTTCGCAGTTTTGCAACGCCCCAGGAGAGGGACGGCTCCGAAGCTTTATCAATCGAAAAAGAAGCGAATGCTTGCGTTAGCAGACATTCAGTGGCACTCTCAGATAAAAAACTTGGTTATCTCCGCAGGAGTGGGCTGA